>NC_057721.1:30370493-30385310 GCF_004010195.1 Chiloscyllium plagiosum
GCAGGGCTGGGAGCTGGGAGCTGGTGTGGGTGTAGAGCTGGGAGTGGGGTCGGAGCCAGTACCTGGAGTGGGTGTGATGGTGGGGGGAATGGGGATAGAGTCAAGAGCAGGGATAGTGTTCCCCTTGGGGTTCTGGGGGGGTGGGGATAGTGACAGTGGGGTCTGTGGGGGGCGTGTCAGCAGAATGCAGGTGAGTGGCGCTGGTGGGGTCGGAAGTGGTGGCAGACATGGCAGTAGCGGTGGTGGAAGTCACTGAGCTTGTGGCATCAGCGATAATGTGAGGGACGGAAGTGGCTGTGGGAGTGGCCATGATGGGGGCAGAAGTGACATCATCAATCAGCGTGGGGGTGGTAGCTGCATCAGCCGCATGGCTAATGGTGTTTCCGAGGTATGCTACTCTCTCCCCAACCCCACCCTCCTCTAGCTTATCTCTCCACGCTTCAGGCTCTCTGCCTTTATTCCTGATGAAGGGCTTTTGCCCGAAACGTCGATTTTGCCTGTCCTCGGATTTTGCCTGTCCTCGGAAGCTGCCTGAACTGCTGTGCTCTTCCAGCACCACTAATCCAGAATCTGGTTTCCAGCATCTGCAGTCATTGTTTTTACCTTGTTGGGCCGAAGGGCCTGTTTCCACACTATAGAGAATCTAATCTAATCTAATATTTGCAGAATATTGCAACCTTTTTAACTACAATTTTCTTTGTCATCTTATCTTTTGAACTGTACTATGAGCTACTTTACTTTAGATTCAACAATCTTCAACAATTTTATTAATGACATGACAAGATCAGAGGGGGCTGTTTGCTGAATGCTTAGCTTCATTTAAGTCATTAGACAATGAAGCGGTGTATGTGTTTATGTAGCAAAAGAAGGAAACATATGTCAGGTAAAGACAGGATAGGTCAAGTGAATCCTTAGAAGAGTATGAAGGCAGTAGGAGTATACTTAAGAGGGAAATCAGGAGGGCAAAAAGGGGACATGAGATAGCTTTGGCAAATAGAATTAAGGAGAATCCAAAGGGTTTTTTCAAATACATTAAGGACAAAAAGGTAACTAGGGAGAGAATAGGGCCCCTCAATGATCAGCAAGGCAGCCTTTGTGTGGATCCGCAGAAAATGAGGGAGATACAAAACAAGTATTTTGCATGAGTGTTTACTGTGGAAAAGGGCATGGAAGATATAGAATGTAAGGACATAGATGGTGACATCTTGAAAAATGAGGAAGTGCTGGATGTCTTGAAACGCATAAAGGTGGATAAATCCCCAGGACCTGATCAGGTGTACCCTAGAACTCTGTGGGAAGCTAGGAAAGTGATTGCTGGGCCTCTTACTGAGATATTTGTATCGTCGATAGTCACAGGTGAGGTGCCAGAAGACTCAAGGTTGGCTAACATGGTGCCACTGTTTAAGAAGGGTGGTAAGGACAAGCCAAGTAAATATAGACCAATGAGGCTGATGTTGGTGGTGGGCAAGTTGTTGGAGGGAATCCTGAGAGACAGGATGTACATGTATTTGGAAAGGCAAGGATAGATTTGGAATAGTCAACATGGCTTTGTGCGTGGGAAATCATGTCTCACAAACTTGACTGAGTTTTTCGAAGAGTCTGGATGGCACGGTGGCTCGGTGGTTAGCACTGCTGCCTCACAGCACTAGGGTCCCAGGTTCGATTCCAGCCTCGGGTGACTGTCTGTGTGGAGTTTGCACATTCTCCCCGTGTCTGTGTGGGTTTCCTCCAGGTGCTCCGGTTTCCTCCCACAGTCCAAAGATGTGCAGGTCAGGTGAATAGGTCATGCTAAATTAACCATAATGTTAGGTGCATTAGTGAGAGGGAAATGGGTCTGGGTGGGTTACTCTTCAGAGGTTTGGTGTGGACTGGTTGGGCTGAAGGGCCTGATTCCACACTGTAGGGAATCTAATCTAATCTGCAAAAGTAACAAAGAGGATTGATGAGGGCAGAGCAGTAGATGTGATCTATATTGAGTTCAGTAAGGCGTTCGACAAGATTCCCCGTAGGAGACTGGTTAGCAAGGTTAGATCTCACGGAATACAGAGAGAACTAGCCATTTGGATACAGAACTGGCTCAAAGCTAAAGACAGAGGGTTCTTTTTCAGACTGGAGGCCTGTGACCAGTGGTGTGCCACAAGGATCAGTGCTGGGTCCTCTACTTTAAGTTTGCAGATGACACCAAAATTGGAGATGTAGTGGACAGCAAAGAGGGTTACCTCAGATTACATTAGAATCTTGATCAGATGGGCCAATGGGCTGAGAAGTAGCAGATAGGAGTTTAATTCAGATAAATGTGAGGTGCTGCGTTTTGGGAAAGCAACTCTTAGCAGGATTTATACGCTTAATGGTAAGGTCCAAGGGAGTGTTGCTGAACAAAGAGACCTTAGAGTGCAGGTTCATAGGTCCTTGAAAGTAGAGTCGCAGGTGGATAGGATAGTGAAGAAGGCATTTGGTATGCTTTCCTTTATTGGTCAGAGTATTGAGTACAGGAGTTGGGAGGTCATGTTGAGGCTGTACAGAATATTGGTTAGGCCACTGTTGGAATATTGTGTACAATTCTGGTCTCCTTCTTATCAGAAAGATGTTGTGAAACTTGAAAGGGTTCAGAAAAGATTTACAGGGATGTTGCCAGGGTTGGAGGATTTGAGCTATTGGGAGAGCCTGAACAGGCTGGGGTTGTTTTCCCTGGAGAGTTGGAGGCTGAGGGGTGACCTTATAGAGGTTTACAAAATTATGAGGGGCATGAATAGGATAAATAGACAAGGTCTTTTTCCTGGGTTGGGGGAGTCCAGAATTAGAGGGCATTGGTTTAGGGTGAGAGGGGAAAGATATAAAAGAGACCTAAGGGGCAACATTTTCACGCAGAGGGTGGTACATGAATGGAATGAGCTGCCAGAAGAAGTAGTGGAGGCTGGTACAATTGCAACATTTAAGAGGCATTTGGATGGGTATATGAAGACGAAGGGTTTGGAGGGATATGGGCCGGGTGCTGGCAGATGGGACTAGATTGGGTTGGGATAACTGTTGGCATTGACGGAGTGGACCGAAGGGTCTGTTTCCCTGCTGTACATCTCTATGACTCTATGACTCTATGATCTGGACAACATCCAACCTTGGGCTAATCAGTGGCGAATAACAATCACATCACATAAGTGCTAGGAGATCACCATATGTATAAAAGTTGAACATTTTCACCTCTCTTTGACATTGAATGCTGTATATATTATAAATTTGATTTTCCTTGGAACAGTAGTTATGACGCTAGTTTCTAAATGATATGTAGTTACTGTTTTATATAATGCCTAAAAATGTCTATCCTTTCATGATTCTAGCAGCTTCCAGTTTCTTCTGTGGCACTTGATTAGCTTTCTGAGTCAAAACCCAGGCTTGATAGAGGTTTTCAGAATCATGATTGGGCTGACATGATTTGGAGATGCTAGTGTTGGACTGGGGTGCACAAAGTTAAAAATCACACAACACCAGGTTATAGTCCAACAGGTTTATTTGGAAGCACTAGCTTTCGGAGCGACGCTCCTTCATCAGGTGGAGCGGCGCTCCGAAAACTAGTGCTTCCAATTAAACCTGTTGGACTATAACCTGGTGTTGTGTGATTTTTAACTATGATTGGGCTGGATACTGTAGGTAGGCAAAAGCCTACCTGCACGTAAAAAAGAAAAGCAGGAGTGCACAGATTTAAAGTGATGTGAGAAAACCTTTTTCACATGGCATGTAGTTAGGGTATGAAATATAATGTCTGGCAATGTGATGGAGGCAAGTTCAATTTAGGCTTTCAAGAGGGTTTTTGATATTACTTCAACAAAAATAACGTGCAGGAATATGAGGGAAAGGTAGGAGATTGGCACTAAGGTAATAGGACTAGTGCAGGCATGATGGACCAAATCATAACAGTTCTACACCAATTCTGTAATTCAGTGTTTAACCAATAAAGTACATTGATCAAAGATCAGTTACCAGGATCACATAATCAAACACAGAACAGATTAATAGTTGAATATTGCAATTCGGTTACAATGTCCTGCCTAATCAAAATCACAAGAGGCAACATTAACGAAATACTCAACAGACCGCTAGGGTACTATAGCATGTCAGAGGCTGTGATTGATTGCATTCCACTGGTCCGTTTTGGTGCAGCTCCAACAACACTCAAGAAGTTTAACACTCTCTGGGAAGAAGTGGTCTACTTGACAGACAACTGCCCTGTCATACCAACCTACAATGTGCACTATGTTCAGACTGCACTAACCATGGCTTTGTTGGAAATACCTCCCAAAGCTGCCAAACTTATGTCATAAATTGGCAGGATACCAGTGCATGAAAACTCCATTGTCTTAGATTTCCCTTTATGTCTCATCCAATCCTGGTCTGTCACCTTGCCTTTACTCTCATTAGATTAAATTTAAGGAATGTATTGTCTAAGAGTATGATGATAACACTGTCAAACCACAGGCTGCAACTGTTCAAGAATAAACCCCATAAATCACATCCTTCTCAAGTGTAAGCAGCAATGGCTTGTAAAATCATAAGAGCATGGATAGGGTAAATAGACAAGGTCTTTTTCCCTGTGGTGGGGAGTCCAGAACTCGAGAGCATAAGTTTAGGGTGAGAGGGGAAAGGTATAAAAGAGACCTAAGGGGCAACTTGTTCACACATGGGTTGGTGTGTGTATGCAATGAGCTGCCAGAGGAAGTAGTGAAGGCTGGTTTCAATTACAAAATTTAAAAGGCATCTGGATGGGTATATGAATAGGAAGGGTTTAGAGAGATACGGGCCAAGTTCTGGCAAATGGAACTAGATTAATTTAGGATATCTGGTTGGCATGGACGAGTTGGACCGAAGGGTCTATTTCCATACTGTACATCTCTATGACTAAATGGACAATAAATGTTGGCCTGTCTCATGTCTCAAGGATTTTTTTAATAAACTATGTCACAAAAAATTTAAAATGCTTACATATTTCCTCATTTTACCATTTGATTCAATTTGAATTAGAAATTTCAATACAAATATTAATATTCTACTCATTTAGAAATGTTATTAAATTAATAATGTTGATTTAACTGTCTTTGTACAGGATTACAAAAGTCACTTTTTGTATAATGTTGGCTCTTGACCTTGAAAAAATTATAGGGGCATGACAAAAGCTCTTCAACTGTTCTTTCATAAAATACTTAAAATAAAGTATCTCAAGTGAAAAAGCACTTAAACTGAACTTCATCAGCCAAAATGTTCTGAAAAGAATCATTTTTATTGAAGATTAAGACAGAAAGCTCAATCACAAATCTCAACAGAAATATAGGATTTGAACTTCACAATGTATATCATTCTGCAAAGCTCTAAAAATTCTTACTAATTGGTCTTAATTGTGAGGAAAAACTGGAATCAACAGCAAAAGGTAAATGGTAGCTATAATATTAATTTATTGCCTTTTTCAAAGAGAATGCATTGTCAGCTTGACATTTTCCATGGCAGCAGTTTTATTGGTTTTATGACAGGCCTTACTTTGATCAAAACTACAGCAGTCTTTGCTATTTATGATCTATTATGAAATTAGATTCAGAAGTCACATAGTACAGTGAAGCAATAGGGTTTTAATTAGCTATTTGACAGACAAGGTGAATTTCAATTTTAGTGCTCTTTTGGTTAGGATTGGGAGTTCTAATAAATAGATTTGGTTTCTGTCTGTCAAGTGAAATATTTCTGAAAGTTTTTTTAAAGGTTTGCACCATGGGTTATGTTACTCTTAAACAACAACACAATGTATTATATAGTTCATTTAAGGTAATTATGTGCCTCAACACTCTTCAGAGAAGCAATATGAAATGAGATATTATTTTGAGTTATATTATGAAATATTAAAAGTATAAATTTATAAAGCAAGCTAGAAAAGCAAGGTAGAGAGGTGAAGAGGTTTAAGCAGAGAATTCTAGAGCCCAGAAATGAGGCAGCTGAAGATTCGGATACAAATGGAGGCGCATTTAAAATTGTGGATACTTCAGAGGTCAGAATTATAGAACGTAACACAGGAAGAAAAGGGAAAAGTCATGGAAAGATTTGGAAACATGGATTAGAATTTTAAAATATAATCAAGACGTAATTGGTTGTCAATTTAGACTGAAGGCTTAATTAAGTTTGATGAAATTTAGGATGATGTCAAGCTTAGAGGTATGAAGCCAGCAGGCGTGTGTTGAAATAGTCAAATCTAAGGTAACAAAAATGGGAATAGGACAGTCTTGGTGGTGGCTCAAATACATAACTGGAAGATCGTTTCAGAGTCAAACCTAACACTAGATTGCAAACAGTCTGCTTTAAAACAGGAAAATGAATAGTGTCAGTGACTAGAATAGGCACTTGTGGGTCCAAACACGATAGTTTCAGTCTTCCCATTAGATAGATATGAATGAAACTAGACAACTGGAGTCTCATGCAATTGGATCACAATGGAGAGATATTGGGACAGGATGTGTTGGTCGACTCTGTCAAAGTCTGCAGACCTCCTGAGTAAAGTGAGGACTTTTGTCACAGATGCATTAAATGTAATTTTTGCCTCTGATTTTTCAATGTTATCTCATGGATGTGGATTTGTGATGCATTCTTGACAGACAATGCATTCTAGTACTTAGCAGAGGAAAGAGGTTGGAGATATATAAAATAAATTATATAAAATATGCATATAGATTATGGGTGTGAGCAAAAATCTGGTAAATGGAATGTAAATTGTACATTTTAGAAGGAAGAATGATAAAGAAGCATACTATCTAAAGATTGATGTAAATACAGTACATAATCAGGTAAGCCAATAGAATATTATCACTTCTTGTGAGGGGAACTGAATACAAAAGAATCATAGAATCCCTATAATGCAGAAAGAGGTCATTTGGCCCATCCAATCTGAACTGCCCCTGCAAAGAGCACCCCATCGTATCCCAGTAACTTTACATTTACAATAGCTAATCCACTTAGCCTGCACATCCCTGGATACTATAACATGGTAGTTTAACATGGCCAATCCAACTAACTTGCACATCTTTGGTCAATGGGAGAAAGTAAGAGGACCTGACAGAAGTCCAGAAGATCTATTCTAAACTTTAGTATGAACTAGGCAATATTTTTTGGAGCTCTCTGTCTTTCTGGAAAAGAACAGTTTCTATTTCCCCAATTCTATTATTCCCTATTGATACTACATTTCTCTTTTCTCATCACTTGAGTGTTGCTCTGGACCATGTTTATTGTCCCTGTAGTGTATGCTATACTCACACCTGGAACAAAAACTTCACAACTATTGGACAGCAATACTGGCTGACATTACTCCTAAAGCAAAATTCTTGATCGTAATATGAGTCTGCCTCACAACCTGTAACTCAAAATAGAAGTTATGAAGGATATATGCCAGATCTAGGTTAGCTTTAAATAAGACTTCAAAGCTGTAAATCACTTCAGCCTCTATGCTACATTGTTTGGAGGCATAACATGAGGCTTCATTGTGATGGATGTGAGGCCTCAGGAGTTTCTTGTGTAAAATTGATCTTCCTGACATTCCCCACAGATTATCTGCTCACAGATCTCACATGGAAATTGACGTGGCTGGAGTCATTGAGGCATTTGTGCAACTCCAAAGCCAACATAGATGGGCACAGTGACTGCTACCACATCAGCAAGAACAGCAACCTTCTCATTGTCCCTGCAATCTGTGCTCTCATCCACACCGGGTGCTAGAATCTTGCACCAATGAGCTGCCACAAAGCATCCAGAGGGAGAAGCAATGGGTGAGGGTCCACCAAGGAAGTATAAAAGAATGATGTGATCCTGTATTTACAGGCCTCACTGACATTTTTATCAACTGGTTTAAAGCAGTACAGGTGCTCACTAAGGATGTTGCAAACCTCTGAATTGTACCATCTATCTGTTACAAAAACAAACTGAGTGTCAATCCTATCCAGTGGTCATTAAATCCCATAGTGTAGTCCTGACTTCTGTGGAAGAAGCCTGCTCTAGGATTGGTTTTGTTGACTTAAAAGACTTAGGTGGTCATTCCTCATGCCTTTGAGTCCAGAGACATGGTGTCTCCTGCCCAGATGCAGGCTCACCTTCTTCAATTTGAACTGCTGCAGGTTTTAGAATCACAAGCAGGGGATGTGAGGAGTCTGGGTATTTCTGGAATGTCTTGAGAAGAAACTTCTGAAAGCTCT
Organism: Chiloscyllium plagiosum; assembly: GCF_004010195.1. Taxonomy (NCBI): domain Eukaryota; kingdom Metazoa; phylum Chordata; class Chondrichthyes; order Orectolobiformes; family Hemiscylliidae; genus Chiloscyllium; species Chiloscyllium plagiosum. The sequence continues at coordinate 30,378,704 of NC_057721.1, forward strand.
ACCTTCTCTCCTGTAGTTCCTGATAGTGTTGGTGGACTTGTCCATCCTTCAATCCATCTTACAGAATATCTCTGACAAGCCCACCATGTTGTTCCTGTGGCTGTCTGTGCATTTTGAAAACAAGATGAAGACAATGAGCAGGTGTTCAGTATTCTCTCAGAGTTTCTTTAGCAGCTGCTAGAGATGTACTTACCAGGATTCACTCCTGAGTCTAATTTTTAAAAAGTATCTGTCGAGGGGAAACTCTCTGAGCTAGAATAGAGTGCAGATGCCAGCGCATCTCTGAATGTTCAGTGGCTTCCTCCTCAGAGATGGAGTTGGAGCTGAGGGCCTCTGGTGCTAGTCTCCTTGCAGATGTTCACTGTGTGCTGCTCATGCCTGTTTAACAGAAGAGAAAATATTTATTGTCTAAGAGAGACAAATTGTGAGCTCATATGAAGAATGAGTTTGTGCTGCTAGTAATAGGAGAGCAGCACAGCACAATGAACCACAATGGATTGCTTGGCCTTTGAGGTCTGTCCTCCTTACCTTGGACGTCATGCTCCTCTCCCTTGAAATTCGGAATATTCTATTTTATAAGAGTGAGAAAACTGATTGTAGGCCAATTATTCCTGCAATTCAATGAAAAGAGGGGTTGAGCATGATGAAAGTGGATAGAAGAGCACTGACTGATGATACATAAGTGCAGAGGTGCAGAGGTACCTCCAGTGAGTGAGCAGGAAGTGCAGAGGGCAGGACGTGGTAGGAATTTGGGAGGATGGAGTAGTGAGAGTCATTATGTGAACTTGATGCATGGGTGTAGTCTATGAGTTTTTCTGAGATGTATGTGCAGTGGCAGAGTTCAAGCAAGTAGTGCTCCTCTGACTGTTGTTTCAGACAGAAGACAAGTGCACTTACCCTTGTGGAATGCAGCAGATCATTGGCCATTTTCCTGCAATACTGGGCATCCTGCTTCATCCACAACACAGCACTGACCCAAGCTGCAACTCGAATCCAGGTTGGCTTGGCTTGAGGGCATGTTATCCGGCTGGAAAAAAAACTGCCTTCCTCTCCATTATCCCATCCACTGAGAACTCTAGGTCCATGAAGCAGTGAGCAACCTTTCCTCTCCTCGAGGCCTTCTCCTGAACACAACCCTATAAGGAGGCATTCTGCATTTGCAGCATCTAAAGTGGTGGATCCAATCTGACACCAAGGGCATGCATGCTGGATGGTCCCAGTAGTGGTGAACAGCTCTGTCTCTCCACTCTAATGATTCCCGAGAACATTTGTATTATTAATGAGGTGAAGGTGTAGACAATTCCATGAGGTAAGCTGTTCCAAACCATGGGGGTGGGGGACGGTTGCCATGAATCCCACTCAATAAGTGTTTAACAGAAAATGGCAGAATTCTGCCCAATAACCATGGGCAGAAATTTATCTCAGTTGAGGGAGTGGAATGCAATGGGGTGTGGTAGAGCTGTTGATGAGGTGTGAGACATTCAGTGTAAGACAAACAGAGGTCACTGGACTTCAATCTGGCAGCTTTCCAAGCTGGCAGTGAGCAGGCAGGTCAGTCTATATGGGGAATGTGAGCCTCTTTAAACTGATTCCCACTGCTCAGCCACTTTCTTTGAAGAGGGGGGTGAGGCTCTGAATCGGGGGAAGGACAGGGATCACCATATGGAGAATGAGGGTCACTGTTGGAGAGGACTACTGTCATGCATAGGTGACAGGAAGACGTCAAGGAGGATAAGATGATCAAGGCTATGTAATGGAGGACAAGCGCAGATTTCACTAGCTACAGGAGCTTGACAATTTTGGAGGAGTAACTTCAAACAGAGATGGCAGTGCTTCAGAAAAGGCAGGGATTCCATTGATGCACCCTTCCAGGGTCTTGAATAACATTCTGCAACCAACATGGTTCTCAGCCAACTTCCATGTCCCTGGAGCTGCGGTCAGAAGATGAATACTGCAGAAGAAGACCGAAACAAAACCTCGACACTCAACAAGTGGGAAGGTCAACCTGTCTATTATCCAAACCCTGAGCAGGATCAAGGTGGAGATGTTCAGGGAACAGTCAGATGAAGACTCTCACTACATCTTGAGTATACAAGACTCAGCCACTTTTAAATGCCTGAAAGATAACACTCGTCATTACATCTTATGGCTCCTGGCACTAAGAGGGAAACAAATGCCTGTCACCTTGAAAGTGGGAGAGGCATAATGCATGAATTCCAGAGATCCCTCTTAATTATATAAACAAGATATATTCAACATCTCCGAGGCAGCTGTTCATCGTTGTATCGAGGAAATGATAAATGTGCTTTTGCAAAAATGTATTCATTCACAGGATGTAGGCTTCACTAACTAAATCAGTATTTATTGTCCATCCCCAACTGCCCTCGAGAAGGTAGTGGTGAACTGACTCCGGGAACCGCTTAAGTTTATTATGGTCTAGGGACACCGAAAGTATAGTTAGGAAGGGAATTCAAAAATTTTGATCAAATGAGAGTGAAAACAATTACATAGTTCCAATTTAGGATGGTGTGTGGTTTGGAGAGAAGTTTGTCTTGCTAAACATATGCTACCTTTGTCCTTTTAGTCGTAGAAAGTCCCAGGTGGAAGTTACTGTTGAGGAATTTTGGTAACTCACAGCAGTGCTGCTGTAGGTGGGTTGCATTGTACATTGATGACAGAGTGAGTAATGTTAAAGGTAGTGAATGGGATGCCAACCAAGCTGCCTTGTCCTGAATGGTGTTTTTTAATGTGCACTTATCCAAGCAGGTGACAGTAGATGGTACACAGGCTTTGGGGAGTCAGGAACTTTGTGAGTCATCACAGAATTCCTAGCTTCTGACGAGTTCTTATGTATTTATTTAGCTGCTCTCATTCAATCTCTGGTCAATAGTCACCCTCAGAATGTTGATATGGCATTCATTGATGGCAAGACCATTGAAAGTCAATGGGAAATAGTTAGATTCATTCTTGATGGAGAAGGTCACTATCTGATACTTGTGTGGCACAAATGATACTTGCTACATATGAGCTCAAGTATAGTTAATTATGGACACAAACTGTTTCAACATCTGAGGAGTTGTGAATTGTGCTGAACATTGTGAAATCATCAGTAAACATCTCCATTTTTGACCTTAAGATGGAATGAAGATCAGAATTTAAAAGGGTTAGAGAGATTGTGCAATACAGAATGTTCTGTAATACAGTTCCTACAAAACAGAATGGACTGTCAAATACTTTCCACAAATGCAGAAGGTTATCAAATGCACACATGTAGCAATCAAACCTTTCTAAGACCAGCCATTTCATTTATTAACAGAAAACACTTCCACTCCGTTCAAGTGTAATTGCTATATCAGGACAGGATGCATTTCTTCTAGGTTGGTGCTTTGCTCCCAGGGATCTGTAATGATGTATAAATCCTATGCAACTCTCAGGCAGCACAGCTAACTCCTTATACCGATACAGATGGATTCTGGCTGATAGGTGTCCTACTTTCATGATGTGACTGTGACACTGGTAAGGCACTGTCAAACACAAGCTGAAATGCATTCTGTATCGAATAAATTAACAATGTGATATTAACAATATTAGGGTGGCATAGTGACTCAATGGTTAGCACTGCTGCCTCACATTTCTAGGGACCTGGGTTCCATTCCAGCCTCGGGTGACTGTGTGAACTTTGCACAGTCTCCCCTTGTCTATGTGGGTTTCCTCTAGGTGCTCTGGTTTCCTCCTACAGTCCAACGATATGCAGGTTAGGTGAATTAGCCACACTAAATTACCCACAGTGTTCAAAGATGTGTAGGTTCGGTACATTAGTCGGGGGAAACATAGAGCTTTAGGGTTGAGGAATGGATCTCAGTAGGATACTCTTCGGAGCATCAGTGTGGCCTTGTTGGGACAAATGGCCTGATTCTATACTGTAAGGATTCTCTGATGATCAAACAGACAAGCATCTTGCTGAAAATGAGATTCCGCTACTTGGATTGCTTCAAAAGTGCTACACAATATGCAGCTCAGAATCCGCAGCAAAGGCAGAACACTGTGCCAAGTACTGATCTGGAGTGGTAACACACTCCTCTTCTGACAATTAGGATGGGTCGGAAGGGAGAAAGACAGCCAGATTAGAATGATGAGCTTCCTGAACCCAACATGAGAGAGATAGAAAGATGTATGAGGGCTATGCATGAGTTTCTCAATCACACCTGAGGCCAGCAAGCCTGATGTCTTTGACAAGCTGTACACTTCAAAGTTTGCACCCATACAATTTTTACATTTCCTTGTGAGAGTAAAGCAACATTGTCATTGACAGGTCACTCAAGTGCTTGACAACCCAACAATGGAGAGGTCTTTACTCTGCTTTCACCCATGCAGGATTGTTTATTATTTTGCAGGATCTATATTGCAAACCAGGTGACAACAATAAGACCATCCAATAAACATGAATAAAATAAGAAAGATATATATAGCATATAAAGTTTGAAAGCACATCGTTTCATGGTAGACCTAAATACCCTAATTCTTACAAATACTACAATCTGATGAGACCCGGACATATGCAGCTGAGATGAAGGCTGTTTCCTGAGTATAATGCCTTACTGGCTGAGCTGACCTCTGGTTGCTTGAGGCCTGGAGGGTCATGACATGCTGAAGGGGTCCTTCATGAGTATAATTGCATTTTCTTTCTGCGTGGTTACCAGAGTCACTGGCAACACTGTCAGAGCAGTTCAGAAGCAGCTGTTGACCCTTGGTGCACCCTAAGAAGATGTAACTCCTCCTTCTTGGTGTATGATGTATCTCCTCCCTGATTACTGGCAGAGCCGTGGAAGCTGGAAGAATATTGCACATATTGCCAGGCTTCCACTGTAAAAACCCCATACCCAAGTTGATAACATACAGTTCCAAATGCATTTCTACCATCCACTGACTGTTCTGCTGAATCAGGCTCTCCATGATAGTTGGTTCTGTCTTCATGGAGGAAATCAAATACTTGCCCACCAGAGATATGGCAGAACTTATGCTCTGGATGAGCTCTTCCTTTATCCGCAGAGGATTACACAATGCTCCTCTCTCCCCATGTTACTACATCCCCAGTAGGTTTCATGTGGCCATGACTAGAGGCCTGTCATCAGCCTGGGGCTGACACAGCTCTGACTGTCAGTGACTTGAGCTGTCGCTTACTCCATTTAATGCTCTGGCTTGTCTGTGATGTGTTCTCAGATTGTGACCGTGACTATGAATGTGATCACATATCCACTAAGGTGTACTAATGGAGAATGGAGGAGAATGGATGAAGAAGGGCTTATGCCCGAAACGTCGATTCTCCTGCTCCTTGGATGCTGCCTGACCTGCTGCGCTTTTCCAGCAACACATTTTCAGCTCTGATCTCCAGCATCTGCAGTCCTCACCAGATCCTCAGAGGCTATGACACTGTCATCCTGAAAACTGGACTGCAGGGAACTTCCAGAAAGTTAAGGAATACACTAAAAAACTTAAAATGTTCGGTTTGTGTTAATTTCAATCCCTGTTCCCACTTTGATATGTGTCTCCTATTGGAATGGCCAGATATCAAGACCAACTTTGATTCCTCCACACTGTCGTCTCTCTACAGGACCCCTTCACTCGTCTCCAACACATTCCATCCACCTGGACACCCTGTGCTGGCCTATTACCCCCCCTCGACCTCTTCATTTCTAACTGCCGCCGAGACATTAACCTCCACAAACTGTCTACGCCCCTCCCCCACTCCAACTTCTCACCCTCACAACGCACAGTCCTCCACTCCCTCTGCTCCAATCCAAACCTCACCATCAAACCAGCGGATAAAGGGGATGCAGTGGTAGTTTGGTGCACTGATCACTACACCACTGAAGCCAGATGCCAACTGGAAGACACCTCCTCCTACCGCCCCGTCGACCATGACCTCACCTCCCATCACCAAACTATCATCTCCTAGACGTACACAACTTCATCACCTCAGGGGATCTCCACCCACAGCTTCCAACCTCATTGTTCAGGAACCCAACACCACCCAGTTCTACCTCCTATGCAAGATCCACAAGTCTGACTAACCCATCTGACCCATCGATTCAGTCTGCTCCTGCCCCATCAAACTCTTCTCCACATACCTTGCTGCTGTCATATCCCCCTGTACAGGAACTCCTCACATACATTCAGAACAGGACCCATACCCTCCACCTCCTCCAAGACATCCATTTTCCTGGCCTCCAACGCCTCATCTTCACCATGGACATCCAGTACCTGTACACCTCCATCTGCCATGACCAAGGCCTCCAAGCCCTCAATTTTTCCTCTCCCAACATCACCACCAGTACCCTTCCACTGACATTCTCATTCATTTGACTGAACTGGTCATCACCCTCAATAGTTTCTCTTTTGAATCCTCTCACTTCCTCCAGATGAAAGGGGTAGCCATGGGCATGCGCATGGGCCCCAGCTATGCCTGTCTCTTTGTCGTTACGTGGAACAGCCCATCTTCCGCAGTTGTACCGGCACTACTCCCCTCCTCTTCCTCGGCTACATTGATGATTGCATCGTCACCACCTCATGCTCCCATAAGGAGGTTGAACAGTTCATTAACTTCACC
>NC_057721.1:30386592-30436421 GCF_004010195.1 Chiloscyllium plagiosum
CCTTCTCCCCAGCCCCAAACCTCCCATCCCCAACCCCCATTTATCTCTTTACCCTGGAGGCTTCCTGCCTCTATTCCTGATGAAGGGCTTTTGCCCGAAACATCGATTTTCCTCCTCCTCAGATGCTGCCTGACCTGCTATATTTTTCCAGCACCACTCTGATCTAAACTCTGCTTTCCGAGGCTTCCTGCCTCTATTCCTGATGAAGGGCTTTTGCCCGAAACATCGATTTTCCTCCTCCTCAGATGCTGCCTGACCTGCTATATTTTTCCAGCACCACTCTGATCTAAACTCTGCTTTCCAGCATCTGCAGTCCTCAATTTTGCCTAGTCCTCTCTCTACAGCCCTACTTCACCATCCACAATTGCCTGGTCACCTTCCTCTTTGGTCAGTTGCACTACCTCCTCATTTTGTGCAGGTCTAAGCGTCCTAATGCTGAGCATACCTCCAACCATCTTTCACCTTCCTCTGCAGCAGCTATGTGCCATTTGTCTTGCAGACAGAAAGGAAAATGACGTTTTGCTTGATAATGGTGCCTCCCAATTGGCTTGTCCACACTCCTTTTCATACTATTTGCACAACAACGGAAACAACAGTCTGAAACATGTTGACAAAGTACACTCATGTGCTGGTGAGGTTTACACTTCACTTGCCTACCTGCCCAATTGATTAGACACTGCTTGTTGTCATCCTGAGAGCCTGGTAGTTCAGAGGAGATATGAGCCCACTAATCCATGCAGATACACATAGGCCTCCCTGTTGAGCTGCTACCTCCTGCTGCAACATTTGGCCAGGCAGGCTTGATTAGACAGGAAAGTCTTCTGATACCTTCAATTGGAGAGTACAGCATTTTGCTGTTCCCAAGCAATCTGTATAAGAACCAGCCAAAAGGCATGATTCAACCATGGAGCCAACCTTTGTGTATGCAAGCAATGTGCCAGTTGGATTCTTCTCTTCCCAATGCTGATCAGTCATCCGGACAAACAAGGTTGGGTCTGCAGGTCTGTTCGGGAGTTGGATTCCCATCTGTTCTGTAATGCCAAAGCTCCTATTTTGTATTCACCACAGGCATTTCTGGATGCTGCTTAAAACTGATGCTTGTACCTCCAACCCCATCAGCTTACAGCAGGTTGAGAGAATTCCTGATCTGCTTCTGCTGCATAATTGGCCAGGCCAAATGTCTAAACTACATTTATCAATGGATGCTGAATATTTGCAATCAGCCAGCTGTTCCTGTTCCTGTTACCTATTTCCAAGTGCACCACTGGGACCTAATCCAGAACAAATGCGTTCCACCTTCTGATTCCTCCTCTACCAATGATGCCTGACTTTGCTCAAAGTTAAAAATCACACAAAACCAGATTATAGTCCAACAGGTTTAATTGGAAGCAGACTAGCTTTCGGAGTGACGCTCCTGCATCAGGTGATTGTCAATCACCTGATGAAGGAGTGTCGCTCCGAAGGCTAGTCTGCTTCCAATTAAACCTGTTGTACTATAACCTGGTGTTGTGTGATTTTTAACTTTGTACACCCCAGTCCAACACCGGCATCTCCGAATCATGACTTTGCTCAGTATTTTTAGCATTTTCTCTTCTTAGTAAAGATCTCCAGCACCCAGTGCATTTTGCTTTTGACTAATAGCAGGTTAGTTCAATGTGGTTTCTTATTTCTTTTAATTGATAGCATGGTGGTGACTTAAATCAGAGAAGAAAATGCATTCTTCAATACTTTTATTGTCTACAACTTCATTTTTGAACATATAATCTATTTTTCATCTTTACATGTGAGCAACAGTATTGGACTGGATGATGGAGTTTCACAGTAGCTCTAATGATAGTCTTTAATCAAAGGGTAATGCCTGCATAATACAAAGTAAAAGGCAACTATCCTATTCTCAAGACTGACTTGGGTAGCATACTGGAAATCAAGTCCAGCTATTCCCAGAGTCATCCTAAAAATTAAAGACTGTAATATGGATACACAGAATTTCTCAACTCCCATGCTTTTAGAATCAGATTGACAGAAATCTGTATATGGATGGGCTGAAGGGCTAAAATTATTGATGATATTTGACACCTTGAATGAGTCATGTGAACATTCCAAAGATAGCATAACCAAAGTTGCTTTTCTGCACCAGCTGTTTATTACATGAGAGAGAGTCTTGTTCCAGGTCGTAGGACTCCACCTCAGATAGGATTGTGAACGGTGCCAGGAACAAACCGAAATCTCCAGCCCGGCTGTCGATCAAGGTGTCCCTCCCTTGCAGGAGGGTGAGAGGCTCACTGTTTTCTTTTCCTTCCTTTTTCATCTTTTCTTTATTACGTAATCATTGGGCATGTTACAGTCCTTTCTTTTTCATCTTTTATTATTATTTAATAAATGTTAATATTTAAGCAAATTGCTGTTGTCAAGTCTTCCCTAAACTACACTTAACCAAATCCAAAAGAACCACTTGGATACATCCTGCGTTCCAAGACAAAACACAGACCAGATCGATGTACTTCACAAAAATGATTATTTATCGCAAGTAATTAGTCTGCAGCTGCTAGTAAATATTTATACAATGTTGGCATGTAACATGACCAGTTAAAGTGTAATTTCGCGCACGCACACACACTCACACACCACTGACTAGGGATAATCGACATGGCTTTGTGCGTGGGAAATCATGTCGCACAATCTTGATTGAGTTTATTGAGGAAGTAACAAAGAGGATTGATGAGGGCAGAGCGATAAATGTGATCTATATGGACATCAGTAAGGTGTTTGACAAGGTTCCCCATGGGAGTCTGATGAGCAAGGTTAGATCTCATGGAATACAGGGAGAACTAGCCATTTGGATACAGAACTGGCTCAAAACTTGTAGATCGAGGTTGGTGGTGGATTGTTTTTCAGATTGGAGACCTGCGACCAGTGGAGTGCCACAAGGATCGGTGCTGGGTCCTCTACTTTTTGTCATTTACATATATGATTTGGATGCGAGCATAAGAGGTGCAGTTAGTAAGTTTGTAGATGACACCAAAATTGGAGGTGTAGTGGACAGTGAAGAGGGTTACCTCAGATTACAATAGGATCTTAACCAAATGAGCCAATAGGCTGGAGTTTAATCCAGATAAATGTGGGGTGCTGCATTTTGGGAAAGCAAATCTTAACAGGACTTATGCACTTACTGGTAAGGTCCTAGGGAGTTTTGCTGAACAAAGAAACCTTGGAGTGCAGGTTCATAGCTCCTTGAAAGTGGAGTCGCGGTAGCTAGGATAGTGAAGAAGGCATTTGGTATGCTTTCCTTTATTGGTCAGAGTATTGAGTACAGGAGTTGAGACATCATATGAGAGGCATGGATAGGGTAAATAGACAAAGTCTTTTCCCTGGGGTCGGGGAGTCCAGAACTAAATGGTATAGGTTTAGGGTGAGAGGGGAAAGATAGAAAAGAGACCTAAGGAACAACTCTTTCATGCAGAGAGTGGTACGTGTATGGAATGAGCTGCCAGAGGAAGTGTTGGAGGTTGGTACAATTGCAACATTTAAGAGGCATTTGGATGGGTATATGAATAGGAAGAGTTTGGAGGGATATGGGCCGGGTGCTGGCAGGTGGGACGACATTGGGTTGGGATATCTGGTCGGCATGGACGGTTTGGACCAAAGGATCTGTTTCCATGCTGGACATCTCTATGACTCTATGACCCACATCACACATACACTCTCACACACAAACACACGCATATCTCTCTCTCTCTCATACACACACACACACACACACACACACACACATATGCACACAAACACTCTTCCAACATCGCCAACCCCTCCCCGCCCTCAGACATACAGACAGGGAAAACAATTGAAAAGGCAGTTAATACTCTTTTCCCCAAGTTCTCTGTGTTGATTCTTTCTCATCTAAAAGTTTATTTTCTTGGCTTCCCTTTTCTAAATGGTTCTATTGGTTTGCAAGAGACACAGGGTAACTGGCTAACTTGTAAAACATATCAGATACATCATTTAAAAATCACAGCTTTCAGTGACTACTGAAGAAAAGATTAAGTATTTTTCAGGGTTAAACTGAGGTTTGACTTCAGAGAACAGAGAAGGAGCTTCTGAACGAGTGGAGATCAAAATCTTTCTCTCCATTTTGTTTCCAGTCCAAGCTGTTCATTTACCTGGCAATAAACCACATGGCTATTGCCAACTTATCACTAGTCCATAGCCCAATCAACTTCTTGTTGCCGCCGAGGTATATCTGTGCACATCTCCTTAGCTCCTTTTTCAATTACTACTTCTTCAAACAATTAGTTACAATGCTTGTCATTGGTGTCAGATTACTTGTATTTTTTAAGCTATTGCTTCCAAACAAACCTGTTGGACTATCACCTGGTGTTGTGTGTTTATTAACTTTATCCACCCCTGTGCAACACTGGCACCTCCACATCTTGTTTTTTTTTCAAAACATGCAGCCATACTTGAAAACACTTTTTAAAACAAAAGTCATTTCTCATTTCATTCCACATTTTTGAAAAGCACAGGAGTAAAAGGATAGTGTCCCTACAGATAAGCATGTATTATTTTTTCACAATGATTATCCTATTTTAAGTCAATCCCATACTAACTAAGTGATTTTGCAAATCAGTAAAATTGGCTAACATCATTTTAACAAACATGCTTTGAACATTAATTTATAGTGATTGGTGAGAAAGGTCAGTAGAAAATTTAGCAAGTTGAGAATCCAGATAAATATCCTAATCAGAAATAGCTGTTCCAGGACACACAGTTCACATTATTTTACTGCTGATTCTAATGCCATACCAGTCTAAACTTGATGAGCTGAATGGCCTTCTCTTATGTTGTAATTACACTGCGTCTAATTTTCGTATCTTTCAGTGGTTCTGTTTCTCTGGTAGTAATAACAGTGAAATTACAAATTCATGGTAATTAATCCTTTGAAACTGACAATAACTTCTGGATGCTGAAGTTAAGCATTTGAATGTGGAAATTTGGAAGTTGATCTCAGTGATTCTATGCTTCTCTTAAACAGCACTGCAGAAGTCAACACAGACTCAATTAACAGTCATTGAACTGACAAGAACTTGCCCTTTTATATCCTGCTCATGTAGTAATTCCCTTGAAAAAGTTACACTTTGGTGAATGAAGTGCGACTGATTTTTTTGTGTTGTACTAAGTTTATAATTACCACTAAAAAGTCATCAGGCTCTAAAAAACAAATATTTGATGAATTTGTCCTTTGTGACAATAAATCCTAGATACCACTTTTTTTTTTAACTGAAGTTTGTCTATGATATTTCAGTTTCTCTCTGAATCCATGTGTATTTCTCACTCATTTGCTTCACTGCCTGTAATCTGAATAAAGAAGTGAAGTATAAACAGTGTATTTTACTTACTGGGTCTGCTGTAAAAATTATTTAATGTGATTGATGGATTAATCTATTATTAATGGAATGGTAATTAATCCTGACAATAACTGACAATAACTTCTGGAATCTGAAGTTAAGCATTTGCATGTGGAAATTTGGTAGTTCCATTAACTACCATTGATGGATTAATCTATTTATTCATTTATGCTGGACACTTGGACAGGGTGGCTCAGTGGTTAGCCCTGCTGCCTCATAGTGCCAGGGACCTGGGTTTCATTCCAGTTTCGGGTGATTGTGTGGATCTTGCACATTCTCCCCATGTCTGTGTGGGTTTCCTCCCACATCCAAAGGTGTGCAGGTTAGGTGAATTGGTCATACTAAAATGCCCATAATGTTCATAAATATGTAGGTTAGGTTCATTAGTCAGAGGCAAATATAGAGTAATAGGGTAGGGGAATGGGTCTGGATGGGTTATTCTTCAGAGGGGTCAGTTTGGGCTTGTTGGGCCTAATGGCCTGTTTCCACACTGTAAGGATTCTATGAAATTCTAATCCTTTTAACTGGGTGCCAGAATCCAATGAAAATCAAAAACATAAAAATCCTATTCAACTGTAATTCCTTTTCAGTCAATGATGAGCACTGTAGCTTTACTGTTGACTGAATATCTGGGCCATAATTTTTGTTTATTTTACATAAGAACATCACAAATAGTAGCTGAAATAAATTATATACTCCCTTGAGTTTGCTCCACTGTTCAGAAAAATTATGGCTGATTTTTGACTGCAATTCCATTTTAGCACCCAAATCCCTAAATCCCTTGATTCCCTTTAGAATCCAAATAACTATCAATCTCAGTCTTGAATAAACTCAACAACCAAGTATTCACAGATTTCTAGAATAAAGCATCTCTGAGATTCACATTCGTCTGCGTGAAAAAATTTCTCCTCATCTCAGTCCTCAGTTGTCCATACTTATCCTTAGGCTACACCTTGTAGTTCTCTATGCTCCAGTTGGGAAAGTGATCTTTAAGCCTGTCAAACTGTCTTAGTGTTCTGAACTTTTCAGTGAGATCACCTCTCATTCTTTTAATACTCTGAGAGAACAGGCCCACTCTCCTCAACCTCTCCTCTCAAAAACAATTCTATTATCCCAGGAGTAAATGAAATGCAATTTCAATATATTCTACTTAAAACAGATATATTTTCCCTCAGGCACAAGGCCCAAAACTGTACAACATACGCTGAGAATAGTTAAGCCAAAACTCCATACAATTGCTGGAAGACTTCCTTAATCTTGTACTCCGATACCCTTGCAGTAAGGCCGACATTTCTTCTAACTTCTGTACTTTCTGTACCTGTATGTTAAATTTTCATGTCTTGAGCTCAAGGATAACCAAATTCATATGAACAATCTCTCACTTTTTTTAAACATTATGATTTTATCTTCCTGATATTTTTTCCAAATGAATAATCTTAAATTGTCCCATCTCATGTTCTATGAGTATAATAATCCTACACTATCCGTGTGATAAAACTTCTCCTTAACTTGCCTCCAGTTATTTCACCAATTACTTTGAATGTGTGCCTCCTGGTTGTTGGCCTCTTTGCTGAGACAAGTGGTGCAGCGGTAGTGCCCTACTTCTAAACTAGGAGGCCTATGTTTAAAGTCCCACATGGTCTAGACAGAATCCCTGCATGGGATTACAAAATATCTATTGGTGTGTTGAATGATATTTACAAATGGGATGCTGGGCCAAAACCTGGCTGTGTGAAAACTAAAGCTTCTTGAAAATGGGACATCTTAAAAAAAAAATCCATATCAAAATGTCTAATCATTTCAAAATCAACCCAGAAAACATGATTCTACCTAAACCAGGTGGGTCAAGTCTGGGAAATCAAGATTTTGGCTCGAACCCAGCCTTGGTTCCCAGTTTTTGGACTGTCAAAGCCTTGTAGAGAGTCAATATTGGTAAAGAACCAGTTCTAATTCTTCATACCAGAATGACTTGATTTTTAAAACGTTTTCTCATGAGTGCTAATTGGAACAGGGTTAAAATATTTGCAGCTGGTGGTGCTTGGAGAAACATAGTGGAGGTAGTGACGTAATAAAACAGTATGATGTGATTTGAAAAGATAGACTGTTGAGGTACAGCTAGGATGCTGTGATACTTATGCTAGTTCCCATATGTAAAAGAAGTGCAGGTCATGTAGAATTAAATAATTCAATGAATTTTTATTTCAGCAAAAGTTTTCCATATACCTATCTTGCATTTACAGTCGGTGACATGTTTAGGTTTGGGCTAACCAATTTTAATTACTTAACTGTTAATTAACCATTTCCATTTCTACGATGGTGTATGATTTTGTGCCTTTGGAGTTTTTTTTTTGATTTTCTTTTTGTTTTAATGTTGCTTTTCCCTTCTATAAATCGTTAGCCTGCCTTTGATCTTTACCATGCCTTCCTACCTCATGAATGAAATTATTTGTGATATAGTGAAAAAAGTTGAGTTAAATCAATGCACCACAGTTACAGAATTCCTGTGATCATCAAAGTCTGTCACTTTTTAAAGAAATATATGTTCAGCATGACTTTGTCCTATAAATCTTCGTACACTCCTTCTGTCCACTATCCATGTTTAAGGCTGTCTTTGAACAAATCATCAGCAGGAAAAGTGGGAGAGAAATCCATCACTTGTTATAGTTGTATTGATAAACCCATTCAGCGTTCTATAGCTGTATGGACAAATTAAAAGTTGAGGAATATAAATTGGTCTTTGCTGGCTCTGCTTTTTGTGAACTACTTAGTCTACTAAGGTATCCATGATGTAGAGATGCCAGTGTTGGACTGGGGTGGACAAAGTTAAAAATCACACAACATCAGGTTATAGTCCAACACTGGAAGTACAAGCTTTTGGAGCACTGCTCCTTTATCAGGTAGCAGTGAGGCAGATTCGTATGTCATAGAATTTATAGTAAAAGATCAAAGTGTTATACATGTCTTTAATAATTTAAAATGGGGATGCAGGTTTTGATTAATTAATATTTAAATCCCAGAACTTCTTTCCAGTCACAGTCCTGACGTAACTTAAGATATTATATTAAAAAGTGACATCTCAGCTCAAACAATGCATTAAAGGTGTGAGGTTAGAGTCTGTCGGTATCCCAATCTTCAATCAGACTGGTTCTATTTCCTAAGTAGGAATTTATAAAATGTCACATGGACTGACTGCCTACAGATTGTGTGGTTTTTGAACAAAATAGAACCTTTCTGTAAATACATATCTGCAAATGCAAATTCACCCCATAGACTTATACGTGTATGTGCGTGCATTTGTGTGTTAGCGGGAGAGAGAGAGATAGAGAGAGAGAGAAAGAGAGAGAAAGAGTGAGTTCTCTCTAATTTCTTGTGGTCTTGGGATGAATAATTGCCATACCACATTGTGATGCATCCAGATAGTATGCTCTCTGTGGGGCATTGATAAAAATTAATAAGATTCCTTGTGAACATGCTGAATTTCCTTAGACTCCTAAGGAAATAGAGATGTTGTTGTGCTTCTTCGACAGTCGTGTCGATGTGGGTGGACTAGTACATCACTAACTAGGAATGTGATGCTCTTGACTATATCCACCTCAAGACCATTGATGCAGACAAAGTATGCCCACTACTCTGCTTCCTAAAGTCAATGACCAGCTTCTTTATTTCATTTATGTTGATGGAGAGATTGTTGGCTTTACACTATGCTGCCAAGCACTGAATCTTTTTCTTGTATTCTGTCTTGGCATTACTTGGGATTTGACTTGCAACAGTGGTGTCATCAGCAAACTTATGAATGGAGTTGGGGTGGAATTTGGTCACACAGTCTTGAGTGTAAAAGCAGTATCAAAGGGGCTGAGTTCACAGCCTTATGGGGCAATGGTATTGAGGATTATGGTAGAGGAGATATTATCACCTATTCATATTGATTGTGGTATGAAGTCAAGGATGCAGTTAAAAAGGTGGGAACCAAGATCTCGGTCTTGGAGTTGAGAGATGATTTTAGAATTATCATGTTGAATATGGAGATGTCATTAATAAGAAGCAGCTTGATGTAGGTATCCTTCTTGTCCAAATGTTCCAATGATGAGAGTAGGGCAAGGGAAATGGTGTCTGCTGTCGAACTGTTATGTTGGTAGATCTAATAGAATATTGTTACTCATTCGGGTAGCCTTAGAATTGAGGTTTAGAAGAGCAGAAAGATTATAAGATATGCAAAATAAAATCTGTGGTAGACAGCTCACAAAATGTTGCCACAGTCCAGTGCCATGTTACCAATTATCCTAAAGTTAACTTGACAACACAAATGCTAAAAGGAGATTGCTTATATGAGTAAGATGAGCAAACTTGCCTGAATTCAAGTCATTAGGAAAAATGTCGCATTTCAGAGAACATAAACAGTTGGCTAAATGAGCAGAAGATTAACCAATCATGGTACATTACACATATGTAACTTTGCCAGTGGTCAACTAATCAATTGCTGATGACTGAACAGTGTTAAGGTTTGATCATACAGACTGCTTGCATGTAAAGAGGTAGAAGAGAATGTGTCTCAGAGCAATAGATTGCTAGCTCAAGGGTAAGAGTTGCCTGATCAACAATTGGAGGTTGAGATAGAGCAAGCTGATTATCTGTTTCAATCTGATTATCAGAAAAGTCCACATAAACCAAGTCACTTGTGATTGTCAGCAATGTACGGGAGAACTTGTGATATGTTACTATTTTTGCAATATGTCGTAATGTACCCTGCTTCAATAAAGAACAATTGGGTATACACAACTGTTTGGACTTCCTTGGGTTATTGATATTCACAGAAAGCCCAACAGACTCAGGAAGGTAGTAATTAAAATCTGCAACTGTTGTCTACATGTCTTTCATATAATACAGCTATAAACCATGTCATTATCAACTAATAAACTTATAATGGTTATTCATTCTAATTATAAGTAGACAGGCACAGGACTATATCAGAACCTTTCTCTCTCAGGTTCCAATTTTATGTAATCTATCATCATCTGACATGACCGATGATGCACTCTAACAATTTGCATCATAGCTATCAATCCCTTAAATTACAAGGAGACACATTGATACCTGCCTGCTGGTGGGAGTGTCCAGAACTAGAGGGCATAGGTTTGGGGTGAGAGGGGAAAGATTTAAAAGGGACCTAAGGGGCAACTTTTTCACGCAGAGGCTGGCGTGTGTATGGTATGAGCTGCCAGAAGAAGTGGTGGAGGCTAGTACAATTACACATTTAAAAGACATTTGGATGGATATATGACTAGGATATCTGGCTGGCATGGACGAGTTGCACCAAAGGGTCTGTTTCCATACTGTACAGCCCTATGACTCCTAAATATTGCTGGCTGCAATTATACGCTCTGACAAGGAAGAGTGTGTGTGTGTGTGTGTGTGTGTGTGTGTGTGTGTGTGTGTGTGTGTGTGTGTGTGTGTGTGTGTGAACTCGCTTCCATAACATACCTGTCAGAATTAAACATTTGACATTGTTTGTAAACTGTGATGTGTCAATATGAGGCTTGCTGCATAGATAACTACCCTGTTGAGGTTGAGGTGAAGCTACAAATGTGAGGCTATGAGTTGTGATTAGTGACAATTTGCAAGCCTATGGATGAAACTTTTGCGCATTGGTTGCCAGGTTGTATTTTTCCTCGTCAAAATATCTGAGGGCTGTACCTGTTCCTTGAGAAATGTGACTTCCTTTGGTCCTCATTGTTCACCGAGAAGCTGCTCTGATGTACTGATTTTCTAGAGCTATTTGCCTCATGTTTCTTCACTACTTTCTTCACAGTTTGAGGTCCTCCTCCTGAGGCTGACCTAGATATATGTGGTTTTCTTTCCAATCTACAGGGATACATAAAAGAAACAGAGTTAGCTTGATTGGTCCCCTGGACAAAAAGCCTTTTTTGAATATGTTTTTTTCTGCTCCTTATTGAACTAGTATTGTAGTTCAATGGGAACTCCTGACCTTGAAATATTGTACAATGTTTGAATTGCCTTCTGATGGGCTCTGGAAAATTCTTTGATTATATGAAACCAATAGATGCCATTGTTTTCCCAGCCACTTTGGAACTGGTGATGAGTTGATTAATGTCTCTGATTTTGGTTTAGTATTGAACAAGAATTGTTCTTCTGGTTTTGGGACCAACAGTCTATGTTTTAAGCAGTGTTCCTTTTCACGAAACTGAGACATCCTTTGTTTTATTTTCTTATTATTAAAAATTTGAAACATGTGTCGATTGCACTATTTGTCATCCTTCAGTATGATTCTTAAGCCCAGACCTTTCCCCAAAAATAAATGAGATCAATTGTGACTTCTAAGGCTGAACAACACTCATATTCAGAAACACCCTATAATGAAGGTTAGATTCACCAAGCAAGCTGTGCTGCACAGTATACGAAGGTCTGCAGTTTGAAATGTTAAGATTCTACCCCTGATGGGTTACTGTGCTGTTCCAGCACAAAAATTATATGATATCATAAGAAAACACTCAAACCTCAGGTTAAATACCATGGCCTTTACTAGGTTTGGCAGGATTAATATTAATGGTGGTATTAATAATTAATATCAAAAACTAATATTACAAATTATCCATTAGAATGAAACGGCAAATGTCAGCAATAAATATTATACCCTTCTTTCAAGGTGCACAGGGCAGTCCATTGACAGCTTCGTTATCATCCTTATCAAAATTTACCTTGAGCTGCAATTGTCTAATAATGTCTAAAGGGCCTGTTTCCATCTGTACATCTCTGTGACCCAATGACTCTATTTACAACAGCAGCTTCTTTTTCTTTTGTTTTAAATTTATTTTTGGGACATGAGTATTGTTAGCTGGGCTAGCATTTAATTACCGGTCACTAGTTACCCTTGAGAAGGTGGTGGTGAGCTGCCTTCTTGAACCACTGCAGTCCACATGCTGCAGGTTAACCTTCAATGCCATTAGGGATTTCCAGGACATTGATCCAGTGAAAGAGCAGAAATACATTTACAAGTCTGGATGGTGAATAGCTCGTAGGTGGTGGAGTTCCCAGGTATCTGCTATCCTTGTCCTTCTTGTTGGAATTGGTTGTAGGTTTGGCAGGTCTAAGGATTGATGTGATGAATTTCTCAGTGCATCCTGTAGATGTACACATTGGTGCTACTGAGCGCCTGTGCTGGAGTGACTGGATGTTCGTGGATCTGGTGCCAATCAAACAAAGGTTTTAGAATTACAAGATAATTATAAAATCAGAGGCTACCAAATTACTGACTCCTTAAAACATAGTTGCTTAAGAATTAAACACCAAGTTTGTAGATTTAAAAATGTTGAAATAATGTGTAGTGCTAGTTTTGTTGCATTGAGAAAAAGAGAAAGTCTAACATCAATGATCAATTTCAGGTTCTGCAGCTTTCAAAAGCCACAAAAACACTAACAGCAAAATAAAGCAATAGTTAAAGTTAAAACTTAGTTAAATAGACATTGTGGCTCCATATTCCTTGCATATCTGAATATTGTAACATGATAGCAATGTGAAATATCTTTGAAATATCTCTGTTTATTAGTTTCAACATTATTTTATAAGTCTGGCCCCTTGCTGAACGTTGCATATTGTTAAAAATGTTATTTCTTGACACAGCCTAGTGAGTCTGCTTATCTGTGGAGAGAAACAACACTGCAATGTGCACAGGTTACTTTAGTTTAAAAAATCTTTTGGCATCTTCAAACCTTCTGGTAGGATTTAATCAGTTTATGGACATGTATCAAGGGCAAATAGAATAGTATTTTATTGAATCTGTTGGTAGCCCCTATGCTGAATTCATAAATTTCAAGCAAACATTTTGCCTCCCACAACAGATGTCTGAAATGTAACACAGTGACAATCAACAGCTTCTTTATTGTGAGAAACAATGCTCACACACTTCAATAATTTCAGTCCGAGACAAGATCTGAATCAGTAGTGTCATTTATTTTACACTTGCAAGTGGGTGTGATATCCACAAGGCAGGGACAAAACACACTGAGTTCAACAAATACTCGATATTAAGGCAGGGACAAAAC
The DNA here is from genome assembly GCF_004010195.1 of Chiloscyllium plagiosum. Classification (NCBI taxonomy): domain Eukaryota; kingdom Metazoa; phylum Chordata; class Chondrichthyes; order Orectolobiformes; family Hemiscylliidae; genus Chiloscyllium; species Chiloscyllium plagiosum. Next base: position 30,400,052 of record NC_057721.1, read on the forward strand.
ACACTGAGTTCAACAAATACTCGATATTTATATAATTTGGTTCCTACATGTTTTTTCTTATTTCATTGTTTCCCCCCCGTTTACATCCTCCACTTCCCTAAGACTGGTCCCACCACTCTTGCTTATCTCTTGTCTTATCCGGCCTTGTCTGTGACAAAATGCTTTTTTCTGGCCTCACAAGGCCGTTTGACCTCATCCCGCTGCAGGTCATTGTTAGGCATATTCTTTCTTCATCAGTATCTACTCTTTCCATCTGGGCTTCTCCCGAAGCCACTCTGATCCCTATGACCTCTTTAATTAGGGTTTGTTCCTGTGTCTCTGTAAAAGTGGGAAACAGATGTTCATACCTACATATCTGGCCTAACATCATCCCCTCACAACATCTTATCTATTTGCCCATAATATCTACCATTGTTTTGCAATCACGTTTCATGCTGGCATACAATTATATATTTCCTCCACATAGTTTCCATTCTTGTTGACTCAGCTCCCGGCCGAAACAACCACACACTGGTGTGAGTTCATTTACTTTGTATCAGAAATTATAATTGCAGAATTGCAGAACTGCAGAAGTAACATTAATTTACCTATATCCCACATTATTGACTGGGAATTATCAATCCAGTCAATTTCCTCTTAACCATTCAAGAACAATAATGTAAAAACATCCTCAAGCTAGTACAGGATAGAGGTTTAATGTCTGAAGTTGTAACTTTTTGCTCTATCTTATGCTATGCAGGCAAGCCTTTTATCCCAGTATACTATTATTTTAGCTTAATTAGTCATAATGTAGAAACTGCATCTATCAATCATTAGCCTAGTCTTGGATGCAACTGCTGTAATTTATGCCTCAGAGATATGAGAAATGACACACACCAAATTCTATGTGTGTACAGGAAGCTCAGTGTAATGTTTTTGGAATATCTGCTTTCTCAATCATACTGTTTGGGTTCAGCTTCTGTGAAACAATATCGACATACTTGACTAACAGAACACAGCACATTAAGCAGTTCAGACACATATAATCAGATATCAAACTATTGACTAATCAAACATAACATCTTTATCCCATTGAAAAACTAAAGGACTTTAAGAATTAATCTATGCGATGCAACCAACATATGGATATCAAGTCATTTCTTAGAGTCTGGACATGACATACAGGTATAGTCTTGGAGGTACAAAGGTTACTGATAATGTCAATGAGTGCTATGAACTTGAGTTTATGGGCCCACATGATTACCTCTATGAGGCAGATGATCAACATCACAATGACTCAACAGAAAAGAAAATATGTCTTTATAATCAATGCCCTCAAAATATCTTTATAATCAATGTTCTTAAAATATCTGGGCCTGCCTATTAACAAGCATCACATATTCCACAGAGCATTGTTGTCCGAAAGATAAACATTGTTAATGAATAACTACTTAATTTGTTTTTGTTCTGATAGAGATGATGCAAGTTTCTGGCTATGATTTAGTTGTTTGATGCAAACTCAACATTTAATGTCAAATTGTGACTGCCTGAGACTTGCTAGTTCACAGGAGTATCCTATGCCTTAACATTCTCATTGGATAGCCGGGACAATTTAAGAATGGCAAGCAGCAAGTTATGACTCATCACAAGTTTTCTGATGTCTTTCTGGTCAGAGTATAGGATAGATCAATATGAGTGAAGGATGATATGAATGGATTGTTCAAATGTTGTCCACCTGACCTACTAAACTCTTGTACTATCCTTCATCATGCTATTGAAATGTTTGATGTCATAATTCATTTGTGACTTGGATCTCAATGTCAGATGATAATGAATTGCATAACTTGCTAGAGACTCCATGAACTGACTGGAAACAAATTATAGTCCATTTACTGTAGTGATAGTGTCCAGTAGATGCCATCCTGTAGACAACTTGTCTAAAAAGTCAATGACTAATGTGATGGTCATAAAATGTATTGTAGTGATTTCCAATTAATTGGTGCATAAATAATGAGCAACAAGTGAAGACCTTGGGCTTGTTGTTATGGTTTTGTTGGCCATGGTATTGGTTTTTGAGGAGCAGATCACAGTTGACCACATTTGTCTCTCAGTGTTCATACCAGGCAGTTTATAATAGACCTTTCAATGCAGTAATCTGTTCCACACCAGCAGACTGCTTCACAGAATCAATGGTTTGCGTCTTAACATCAGACTGTCCTTCATGTACAAGATTCAATACACATTGTTGTAACATCTTTTGGTAACTGCTTGAGTTCTGCAGACAATGCAGTGGTCAAATAACATAAGCTCATAGAGAGTACTCCAACATTTTTTTCTTCTATATCATGAGGAAAATTCTGTATTTAGGTACTGGTTTAATTTCTGCAGCATGCTGTTTGTTACAGATTCAGACTTCAAATTTTCTTCACAGAACATGATTCACAGTTGTGCCTAAAATTATGTTATTGTGCAGTCTTCAATGTCTCATCAGTTGACTATTGCTAACCCTGCCTGTGATAACACATGTCAACTGTTCAGTTGTAACAACTTTAAGTTCTACTGATGAAGACAATCCGACCATCTGTGAATATGTGGACGTCAATGCCCAAATCCTGACACAGGTAACAATGTAGTCAATGATTTATTGATGAAGAGAGTGGACATTTTACCACAACGATACATGTGCCAATGTTCACAATTGTGAATGCAGAATAGGACTTTTCAATCACTGGTAAAGTATTTTAGTGTCTGACAGCAGGTATGCTCCGTGGGTAACTGGCTGTTCACTTCCTTCAATGTTTGGAGTACAGTTCTAATCATACTTCCTGAAATATGTGTTCTGATGCATATCTCCACAGGTGGGAGGTAGTGGCATAGGAAATGTTTCTGAATTAGTAATCCTGAGACCCCAGCAAATGCTTTGGGAGCACAAATGTAGCTGCAGTGGCTGTTTGAATTTAAACTTGATTAATAAATCTTAACTACAAAGCTAGTCATGCTACCATGAAACTACCATTAATTATCATTTAAAAAATTACTGATGCCCTTCCTTAAGGAAGAAAATAACCCACCTTTGCCCTGCATGTGATTCCAGTCTACAATAATATGAGTGACTCTTAACAACTCTGCAACATCTTGACAAGCGTATCTGTTCAAGAGCAATCATCGATGTGCAACAAATCCATGCCAGCTACGCTCACATCCCATGAAAGAATGAAGTCTTTGAGGTCTCCTTCTCTCCCCACCCCTGCAGCAGACAGTAAGCCCTCTCCTTAGGCCCTAGGCCTGATTGCAATTCATGACAGTCAGTTACCTTCCCAAATGCTGAGCCAAACACAGGCTGGTTCTCCTCAATTTATTTTAGTCTCACCTGTGAAACCATAAGAAGCGAAAGTCGATGAGAAACAGCCTGTGATTGGAGGAGCATAAAAGAGACAAAATCTGTGAAAGGAGGAGCAACTCTTCACAGACTTTGTCTCTTTCATGTCCAGGGTGACCTTTCTCTGGTCAGATTTTATGAACTTGGCTGCCACTTGTGTGTTTCTGTGCAGATATATTCTAGATAACCTCTTTGAGACAACATGGCAGATTTAAATTGATCTGCAAAGCTCATGGCTTTTTCTAAAGTCAAGTCAGCATTCTCTATAACTGAAGTTCCTCAATTCACAGAATTGAAGTTTTCTCAATCAGCTGGTCATGCAACAGTTATTAATTAGTGTGCCAAATTTCAATGTGGATGCCAGAAGCCGCAATGTTGTCATCTAATGTTTTATTGGTTCACCTTTTCTCTGGCAATTACAGAGGAATGTGTAGTGATTATAACAAGGTCATCCAGGTGGACCTCATAGAACATAAGATCCCTGATCGGGGTTGATAGCCTGGTCCAATCAGGGAGCCCTGGCTGATGGATAAAAACAGGAGTTTAGAGGTTCTGTTCACCCTGAGAGCTGGTTCTGAGGGAGCTGGACCAGTGTTATGTCTCTCCTCAGGACAAGGTGATGGGATACCAACCTTGTGAAGGTATTTTAATGGAAATGAGAGAAAAGCTGAAGTAAGCATTTCCTGCATCGTGCCATTATTTGGGAAACTTGACACTTACAACTCTGCAGTCAAAGAATGAGTCCAGTAAGTAGAAAGGATGCATTATTTTTTCCCAGGCAAATGATATTGGGCAGATGAAAAGCAATAAGTAATTCTCCTGACAGACTGTGGACCTGCAGCGTGTTGACGGATTTAGTTAAAGAAGATTATGGCCCCATTCCTCCTCTAATTCTGAGCTGTTTATCAGTATTATTTGGCAATTCAAGAAGTCTATCAGGATTTTTTCATGAGATTAAGATGACTGGCAGAGGCATGTGACTTTGGTTTAACCCTTAATGAGATACTAGAGACCATTTGGTATGTGGGACTAATGATGGAACATTACATAAGCACCTTATAACTGAAGCTAAACTGGATTTTGAAGAGGCACTACAACTGGCTTTTACCTTGGAAAACACAAGTGGATCATATGAGTTGCACAGTACACTGTTGGAAGTGGATATCCTTGCCAGTGCAACTGAATTTAGGGAATACCATGAGTGAAGGTAGTTACATAGCCTTTCTCAGGACATACCCTGAACAGAGGAACTCTTGGTCAGCCCACAGCACAACCCCAAAACAAAGCCAAGCATCAGTCAAGCAGTGAAATTTTTTTACAGGATCCGGGCCTACAAACTCACGTACTTGCTGCCCATATGCAGTCTTGAGACTGCAAAAGAGTCCCACTAGACCTAAACTGAGTATAATAACTCATAAGAGTGTATTTAGGAGAGTGCATTACCCTGGAAAGTTCACCTACATCTGGTTTGGAACAGTTAATTTGCTTAGCAACATCCAAATCGGAACCAGTCAAAATAAACATTTGATTAAAAGTTCTGATAGAGTAGTATTAGAGGTCATTCCTAATGCAGTATTTCAGTGATCACAAAACCAGTCTTCAACAAAATTTGCTCTGGACTCCAAACTTTAAGTTTACACAAGACCTTGTTTAAACTGAGAACTATATCGAGGAACTGTAACAGATTAAGGGTACAACTTCAGTTCTGGTCTCCTTTATGAGAAGCAGCTGGTTCACTTACCACTGATTGCAGTAAAAGGCTCGGACCCAAGTTGATGGTGTGAAATTGGTTGAGAAAGATTCACCTAGATTGGCTCAACATTTTCGATTAGAAATGGCTGCCTCGGTGAGGTCCTAATTAAATGCCCACAAGATTTTCAGGAAGTTCTAGGAGCCAAAGTCATCTTATTTGTTGACCAGGAAGCAATTTCACGAGTCTGCAAGGCCTGCGCAGTGCCATTTGCCTTGTGGGCAAAAGTAGAGAGAGAATCAGGAGGCTGGACAGCGAAGGAATCATCAAACCTATGTAGTTTTCAGAATGGGCAGCACCGGTCATACCGAATGTGAAGACTAACTGGTTAGTTCACCTTTGTATGTTTCATAGCTGGATAAATACCCAATCCCTCACATACAGTTTTTATATGCAAAGCTGGCAGGGGGTGCTGTCCTTCTCGAAGCTGGACATGAGCCATAAGTATGTGCAATTGCAGTTAGATAAGGATTCCCAGAATATGCTACAATTAATATCCATAAAGGTTTGTACCAATATACCAACATATACGCCACTTGGAGTATCATCAGCCTGCGCAATTTTCAGCAGACAATTGAAAACATTTTACAATATCTACTCCAGGTCGCTACGTATCCAAATGATGTGCTAATTACAGGGGAGACCAATAAGGGGCATTTGAGAACTTGGGTTTGGAGGGATATGGGCTGGGTGCTGGCAGGTGGGACTAGATTGGGTTGGGATATCTGATTGGCATGGACGTGTTGGACCGAAGTGTTTGTTTCCATGCTGTACATCTCTATGACTCTATGACCACTGGAACAGCCTATAATAGTTTTAAATGTTCTGGACACACTTCCAGTTACAGCTGACAATATTAAAATTGGATGTAGAAAGATCCGGTCCTGGCAATACTGAAACAGCTCAAAGAGACATCACAACCAGATCACATTTCTCCCAGCCGCATGTATGCCTTAGAAGGGAAAAACGTGTGTTCCATGCACACCATGTGGCCTTCTTGGGCTACAGTGTCAACAAGAGCTGGTTACACCTTTTAGAAGATAAAGTGAGGATGATCAAAGGTGTCTTGGCTCCCACATCTGCACTGGAGCTTAGGTCTTTCTTTGGGCTGGTGAATTATTATAGAAAGTTCATATATAACCTGCCCTCCATCCTGGCGACTTTGCATCAACTCCTAAAAAAAAGGTCAGCCTTGAAAATGGTCATGTGGCCAAGCCGTAGATTTCCAGGAGGTGAAGAAACAGCCAATATCCTCTCGGTGGTCGCACAATATGTTCCCAAGCGGGATCTGGTATTGACATGGAAAGGAAAACCCAACAGTGCATACATCCAGAACTTTGGCTACTGTGGAGCGAAAACATACCCAGATAGAGAAGGAAGGCTTGGCAGTCATATTCCAAGTCAGGAAGTTCCACCAATACCTTTAAGCACAGAGGTTTTAGTAATATTGGACACTAATGCTTTGCTAAATGCACTTAAATGTGACAAGGCGGCACCACCCACAGCTTCAAGCTCAATTCAGAGGTGGGCTCTAATACTAAGTGCATATAATTACAAGTTGGAACACTATCCACGAGTCCCATTAGCAAATGCGAATGCAATGATCTGCCAACCACTGGCACAGAGGTTTACAAAATTATGAGGGGCATGGATAGGATAAAGAGACAAAGTCTTTTCCCTGGGGTTGGGGAGTCCTGAAATAGAGGGCATAGGTTTAGGGTGAGAGGGGAAAGATATAAAAGAGACATAAGGGGCAATTTTTTTACGCAGAGGGTGGTACGTGTATGGAATGAGCTGCCAGAAGAAGTGGTGGAGGCTGGTACAATTGCAACATTTAAGAGGTATTTGGATGGGAATATGAATAGGAAGGGTTTGGAGGGATATGGGCCGGGACACACTTCCAGTTACAGCTGACAATATTAAAATTGGATGTAGAAAGATCCGGTCCTGGCAAAACTGAAACAGCTCATAGAGACATCACAACCAGAATTGAAACCTTTTTGGATATGGAGAGACCAGATCACAGTAGAGGAAGGCATATAGTTATGGGGAGCAGGAGTGACTGTCTGGAGCTAAGGTTACTGGTTAAACTCCGCCTGGGTTGTCCAAGGATTTCCAAAATGAAGTTGTTGGTGTAAATTTACATCTTAGCCACATTGGTGGGACAGTTCCCAGAGTGCTAAAAAGAACAATAATTACTGCCAGCAGCTGCACCAAATTCATGAGAATGTTCAGGTAACCCTGGACTCAGTTACATGTGCAGGTCCTTTCGTGGCCTCAATGTTCTCAGTCATTATGGATGCTCACTGAAAATGGCTGGATGTGCAAGGATAATGATGGAAAAACTGTGCCCATCTTCGACTATACTCTGACTCCTGGAACTGTTGGTCATGGATAATGGGCCATCATTTACCCATTTGTGGGCGGCACGGTGGCCCAGTGGTTAGCACTGCTGCCTCACAGCGCCTGTAGAGTGCCCATCTTCGACTATACTCTGACTCCTGGAACTGTTGGTCATGGATAATGGGCCATCATTTACCCAAGAGAATTTGGTATTTGATACACAAGTCTAGTTCCATGCCATTCATCATGCAATGATCTGGCAGAAAGAACAGTCCAAACTTTGAAGGCAGGCAAAAGGAAATAGCCTACAGCTTCACTAGATACCAAACTGTCCTGGTTTCTATTATAATCACCCCTCATGCAACTTTAGGGATAGCTATAGCAGATCAGGTAGGTATGATGGTCCTGAACCAGCACGTGGACCACCTGAAAGCTGCAAACTCATAAACAGTGCAGTAACAAATTATACCTGGCTCCTCAATAGACATTCTAACTGTCTGGGTTCTCCCTCTCCATCAAGCATTGAAGATACCTCAGAACCTGAGATGAACACGGCACAAATTGCTGACTTCGCCATCTGAAGAGGAGAATTAATTTCTTCTAAATGCTCCAGCTGCAAGAGCCAAGCCACTGTGTGTTACACGCGGCCCATATCAGAGGCAGAGTTGGAGGAACCTAACTCAGTGCTATAACACCTCAGGAGGAGCTACAAAAATAAAGAACCAGCCTATGTCCTTGAGCTCCAAAAGGGAGGAATGTAGTGATTGTAATGAGGTCAGCCAGGTGGACGTCCTAGAATCTGAGTTCTCTGATTGGGGCTGTTAATTTGGTCCAATCGGGAACCCTGGCTGACAGATAAAACAGGAATGTCAGACATCCTGTTTACTCTGAGAGAGCCAATCAATATTAAGGACTCTCGATGTGTAATCAAAGAGTGACTTGGCCATTGGCCTTTGTGAAGTTATTTAAGAATGTATATTGTTTGCTAATCACACTCTTCTTGAATTCAAAGGTTCAAGAGGACATCCAGCACAAACATATCTTTTGCATGAACAACTGCTGGCTTTCTGCTCTGAGGTAATGTATGGATATAACTTTTTTTTATAGTCATAGATTCACAGAGACGTACCCATCCATATGCCTTTTAAATGTTATTTGTCCCAGCTTCTAACACCTCCTCTGACAGCTCATTCCATATACACACTACCTTCTGCATGAAAACGTTGCCTCTTAGATCCCTTTGACATCTTTCCCTTCTTACCTTAAATCTATGCCCTCCAGTTCTGGACTCCCCCACCCCAGGGAAAAGACCTTATCTATTTACTCTATTCATGTCCCTCATGATTTTATAAATCTCTATAAGGTGATATTTCCGCCTCCGATGCTCCAGGGAAAACAGCCCCAACCTATTCAACCTCTTCCAAAAGCTCAAACCCCTTAACCCTGCTAACATCCTTGTAAATCTTTTCTGAACCCTTATAAGTTTCACAACATCCTTCCTGTAGTGGGGAGACCAGAATTGCACAGAGTATTCCAAAAGTTGCTGATCCAATGTCTTATATAGCCGCAACATGACCTCCCAATTCCCATATACAATGTATTGACCAAAAGAAGAAAGTATACAAATGCCATGTTCATTGTACCATCCACCTGCGACTCCACTTTCAAGGAAATATGAACCTGCACTCCAAGGTCTCTTTGTTCAGCAACACTCCCAGGACCTTACCATTAAGCGCATAAGTCCTGCCCTGATTTGCTTTTCCAAAATACAACACCTCTCATTTATCTGAATTAAACTCCATCTGCCAATGCTCGGCCCTTTAGTCCATCTGATGAAGATCCCATTGTACTCTGACGTTAACCTTTTCACTGTCTGCTGCACCTTCCCATTGTGACCAAGCCTGCCCTCAATCTTGAAATTTATTGAACCCCTACAACAGGCAAAAAATACTGCTGTTGCCAATAATAATGTCATCTCAGAAAAATATTAAAAACATGATTGCTCCATATATCTGCAAATACTGATTAATCTAATCATCCATGTGCTTGCACAAGTTATGTAAGTGAAGACACAAGTGCTATCAAGGATGAATCTGTGAACTCAAGTGATTTACAGAATCTGACATTTTTATTCGTGACAATAACATCTTGAGTAGCAGCAATCTATTGGAAGGAGGTGGAACTCTAAAAGGTTAAAGGATATGTTCTGGTCTACTGGATACAATTTCTTACAAATCCTTTTAAAAGTTATGGGCATATTACCTACCTCTGTGGGAATAAAGCATGTAACTGCTATGCTACAGCAGTCACTAGAGGGTGCTGTTTCTGTAACCTCAATTTTACCTTCAACACAGTCACTTCCTTGGCAACAAAGAGCCATTGAAAAGACAGGTTTTTTCCAGTCCACTGAGTTCACAGATTCATCCTTGATAGCAGTTGTGTCTTCACTTACATAACTTGTGCAAGCGCATGGATGATTATATTAATCAGTATTTGCAGATATATGGAGTCATACAGTTATACAACATGGAAACAAGATCTTGGGTCCAACCAATCCACACTCACCACGATCCCAAACTAAACTACATGCATGTATTTAGCCCTCCAAACTATTCCTATTCATGTATTTATCCAAATGCCTTTTTAAATTTTTAACTGTACCTGCATCCACTACTTCCTTTGGCAGTTCATTCCACAGATTAATCACTCTGTGCAAAAAATGTTGCCCTTATGCCCTTTTTCAATCTTTCTCCTCTCGTCTTAAAAATATGTCACTTAGTTTTGGACTAACCCCACCTTAGGGAGAATATCTTTCCTGTTCACCTTATCTATGCCCCTCATGATTTTATAAACCTCAGTAAGGTCACCCCTCAACCTCCTACAATCCAGTGAAAAAGGACCCAGTCTATTCAGGCTATTTTAAAAACGTAAACCCTCCAATCCCGACAACATTCTGGAAAATCTCTTCTGAACCCTCTCCAGTTTACTAATATGCTTCCAATAATAGGGTGACCAGAATTGGACACAATACTCTGAGAGAGGCCTCACCAATGTCCTGTTCAACCTCAACATGATCCCCTAGGTCTTTCTGTTCTACAACGCCACCACAGAGCACTATCATCAGCTGTTTAAGACCTGTCCTTGTTTGTTTTACCAATGGAATACCTCACATGTATCCAAATTAAAATCCATCTGCTACTCCTCAGCCCATTGACCCAATTGATCAAGATCTCTTTGTAATCTTAGATAACCTTCACTGTCCACAATATCAATAATTTTGTTGTTATTCACAAACGTTCTAACCATGCGTCCTATATTCTCATCTATATCATTTATATAAATAATAAACTAAAGTGGATCCAGTACCCATCCCTACAGAACACCCATTGTCATAGACCTCCAGTCCAAAAGCAACTCTCCACAACTACCTTCTGTCTCTTACTGTAAAGCCAATTCTGTATCCAATTGGCAAGCTCACCCTGAATCTCATGTGATCAAACTTTATTAATTGGTCTATCATGAAAAACCTTACCAAAGACTGTATTGAAATCCAAGTACCTCTCTGCCCTCATCAAACCTCTTGGCTACTTCCTCAAAAATCTCAATCAAGTTTGTGAAAATGATTTTTCTTGCACAAAAGCATGCTGACTAACTCTAATCATTCTTTGTCTCTCAAAATGCATATAAATCATTTCTTTCAGAATCACCTCCAACAACTTACTCACCACCGATGTCAGATGCACAAGTCTATAGTTCCCAGCCTTCTCCTTAAGGCCTTTCTTAAATAAAGGCACATTAGCCAACTTCCAGTCCACTGTCAGCTCACCCCAGGTTATCGATGATACAAATATTTCTGCTGAGGGCAATTTCTTCCTGAACTTCCATTACATCCTGGGAATCACTTGATCAGGTCCTGGAGATTTATCAACCTTTATGTTTTCTAAAACTTCTGTCACTTGCTCTTCTGTAACATGAACTGTTTTTAAAACATCAGTACTTACTTACTTGAGTTCTCTAGCCCTCATTTCTTTCTCCAAAACATCTATCCAATCTCCTGAGGTTGAACACAAAGATGACCTAATTAATCTTTAAGGAGCACTATTCTCTCTTTAGTTTTTCTTTTGCTCTTAATGTACTTGTAGAATCTCTTTGGATTATCATTAACCGTATTTGCCAAGGCTATCTCAAACCCCTTCTTGCCTTCCTGTATTCCCTCTTAAGAATGCCCCTATACTCTTTATACTCTTCAAGAGAGTCATTTGATCCCAGTCCAGTGTTTCTTGGTCTAACTGAGTCTTGGCTGTCCAGGGATTATTTCTTTGCCAAGTTGAGTGAGAACTCAGTGCATTGATGCTGTCAGACCAACTAATGAGAAGTATGCAATTCCTGTGTTAGCTGTGAACTTGCTTACCCAACATAGTTCTATCCTGGGAATATGGAAAAATAACAAATCCAATGAACAGCTTCAAAGAAGCTGACAGAACTATTCAAAAACAAACATTCAGAAACAGGCTTGACAATGCATAAAGACAAGGGACAAATTTTAACTGCAACTGTCCAGTCTGAATGGATCAATTGTGGCCTGAAATAGCTTTGGATCACATATCCCCTCAATTAGACAGTGCTTTATCTGCTGCTATCTTGATAGAGACATTTGAATAAGTGGTTGGAATGACAATTTGTTTAAAGAAAAAGATCGATTTTAAAACGCAAACTATTCTTCTGAGGCCCATGGGATTTCAATTGCAATATTAAGATACAACTGTGTGGACCATACTGAGAACATCAAAGGCTATTCACAGAATGTTTTCGCGCTGAGTTTTGTGGCTCTACAAAAATACTCTACTCTGTCGACTTATGCAGGCACCCCCTGGAATCGGCCTCTTGTTGTAATTTAATCGGTAAGGATAATGAATATAAATGTTGTTGCATAGTCAAAAAAAATGAACAGCAGAAAATTTAGATCTTTGTACTTGCTCAAATAGCATAATTCAACTGCAGTTGTAAGGACTACGGTTCAGCACAACTAAAATCGAAGTTGAATAATGCAACAGTAATGTGAAACTGGGGATTGATCTGGCAACCTTAAGTCTGGGGTCAGAAGGAGTATTCCCAATCCTCGAGCCTCCACAATCACTGAATTTAATCTCTTACTCTGTCAACTAAGCAGATGTGCACCAATTAATCTTTGTCCCCGAGCACAAATAAATATACCAAACACCAAGCCATATGCTGATTGTAACTTTGGTGTTCCCTTACATCTACTGAAACCATTAAAGTTCTGCTATTCCCAATAAGAACACATCTGCTTTTCCACCAACTTTGAACAAAAGTGACTTCCTCTTGCTCTGACAAACTTCCCTCCTCCTGTTTAAAAAAAAGTTAACCTTTACAATTTGTGATCCCTAGAAAAATTGAAGCTCGTCCTCAGCAAAAGGTGTTAAATTTTGCCTATTCTCCACCCTACCACTCCCACTTGATAAAAATCAAATTCCCTGACACAACATGCATATGTACGTATACATTATGTACAACAAATAAATATTTCAAAATCTTAATCCTCAATCAGCAGCTATTAAATATCATCTGTTGTATATTTTAGATCTTGGGTCTTTGCAAAGATGACATAACTTCTTGTGTATGTCACAGACTTTGTTTGGAGAAATGCATCTGTGCAGTACACCGACTAGCTTGACGTGGCCACGTGATTGTTACATTTGCTGTAACTTACTTTCATTGTGGTTTGTGGCAACCATTAGAACACAAGACTTGAAAGATGATATCAGAAACATGAAACTGAGATTGAAGGAATTTTCTCGAACTGTCAGACAGCCAGTGATTGTAAAAAGGTAGACAAAGAAGAATTTAGAAACCACATTCTGCAATTTTTGCATGACTGTGTTGGTCAGAAAGGACATAGATTTTCTGCTACTGTAGAAATGGAATGAGATACAAAACTGCATTTTTTAAAAAAAAACTACAGAATAAAGTTAAATGACTGAGGAAATATGAGCAGTAACTCCAGTATTAGCACTGGGGAAAGAATACTACAGCTGTATTTCACTCTAAGCCTCAATGAGGAGCAGAGAAACCCAGACAGAAGAAATTTTGAACCCTTTAAAGGCATACTTTGAACACTACTGATATTACTTATGAATGGTGTATGTTCAACATTAGAACTCAAGGGAAGAGGGAGGACATCCAACTGAATACAAAGAGTTTGGGCATTGAAAGATGACTCATCAAGAGATAAAATTGTCTAAACATAAGATATCCCATTGTGACTGCACCTCTGCCAAGAGAGGAGAAATGTACTCTCAACGAAGCTATTAACATGAGCAGAAGTTCTGAGCTAATCAACCATCGACTATAGCATATTATTGGGGGAGCAGACAAAGTGTGCTGATAGACGTTTCTGGCCAAATGAGACTACCAGATTAGTGGAAAAACTCTCAACGAAGCTATTAACATGAGCAGAAGCTCTGAGCTAATCAACCATCAACTATAGCATATTATTGGGGGAGCAGACAAAGTGTGCTGATAGACTTTTCTGGCCAAATGAGACTACCAGATTAGTGGAAAAAATGGAAAACAAATATTTGCAGAAGAGCTGTCAGAAAGATCAAGGCCAGAGGGCAGAATGGAAATATTGCAGAGGATATCATACAAAAGAAAATAATGCATACGCAGAGATGGGCAAGCAATATTTGAACTATAAGAAGCTGAGTCATTTTACATGAAGTATTCAGCTAGAAAGATGACAAGCAAATAAAAGGCTGCTGGAGAGATGTTTGATGATGATTCTGTTGAATCACTCTACATCATGCGACAGGTGGCTTTTTATGAGCTAAAGACAATAAATGATTTATGACTTGGTATGCCAACTTCAGAAAGATAGTGAATACAAGATGTCAGATAAACATTAATCCTATGTGCAACAGCCTGAACTTTGCAGACTTTTGTGCATTAGCTCAAGATGGCAATCCAAAATGAAAGTTAGATTAAGGCTATATGATGGAACAATGCATACAGTAGGAGGACAAGTTAAGCTGAGAGCCCAATGCAATGGAAAGAATGAAGATCTGGAGTTTCAGATAGTAATGTTAACCAAAATCCACACATCTTAGTTGAGATAAGAATAAAGATTGGTTTGATAATTCTACATCTGCCAGAGTAGATTTGCAGCAAATGAATGAGTGTGTGTGATCACCTCAGCATGGGTAGAGTTCTTGAAGGTTTCCTTGAAGTGTGAAAGACTTCAATGCCCAGAAGAGTTGAAAAAGAATAGAGTAATCAAAATAATGACAATGCCTTCTAACTGGATTAGTAGCACCAGGAGCAATAAAAATAAATCTGGAAAGCTGGGAGTATGTATAGAAACAAGAGATCTCAATATAGCTTTAAAGACATCCCACAACTCCTTGCCAACTATTGAAGATATTTTGCTACAATTTGCAAAAGCAAAGGCTTTTACTACCCTCAATGTGAAGGATGATGACTAACAAGTGAAGCTAAATGAAAGCAGCAATTTTCTAACTACATTCTGCATGCCATTCAGGAGAATTAGATGATTGCACATGCTTTTTTGCATTTCCACTGCTCTGAACCAGTATCAACATGGACAGAACGAGCTAATTGGTGATCTTCCCAATTTGAAACTATTGCAGGTGAACTGTTTATGGAGAAATGAAGGATCAGCTATTGAAGACCACAATCAGAATCATTGTTAGTGAACGCTTGCAGGATAAATCTGAAGCTGAACAAGAAGAAATCAAATTCAAGATGCCTGAAGTATATACAGTCATTTGCTGATAAGAAAAGGAGTTCACCAAGATTGTGACAAGGTGAGAGCAACAGCTGAGATCCAACAACCAACACATGTGAAAACAGAACAATGATTTGAATTCATTAATTATTTTGCAAAGTTCTTACTTAATTGGTCATCAGAGTGTCAACATTTATTCAAACTTATTGCAATGGATATGCAGCAGTACTGGGGCATGGTACTGAGGTACAGAACAGACGTTGTTTCCACTAGAATCAAACAAGTTGTGACAACAATATCGGTGCTGAGCTGCTACAGCAATAATGATGAAGCTACCCTGCAGTATGATCTCACCAAAAGAGGACTTACAGCAACATTTAGGCAATAAGGACAAGTAGTTAGATTTGCATTCAAGGTAAGAGTACAAACTGAACAATGCTAAGCTCGAGTTAAGGAAGAATGTTTGGCTATTAAATTGATCTTATGAGCATTTTAATGAATACACCTGTTTAGGATGAGCAAAATGACAGTAGAATCTGAGCACAAGCCATTTCAAAATATCTTGCTCAAAGCACATCTATATTTTCCAAAGTTTCTGGAACAGTTGTTACATTGTTTGCAGAAATATCATTTGGAAGTGATAAATAAGCAGGAAACCAAATATACATTTCAGATATGCTGCTGAGAACAACAGCAAACAAGAAAGTTGAGGAAGCTAAGGTAGTCTGGGAGATCTTCTTGATTCAGCTTGAAGAAAAAGCACAACATTAAACCTGAAATGTAAGTTTCTTGCTTAAATTGAACAAATAAAAGAAAAAGATACACTCTAAGTGCAGCAGGAAATAGTGATGAAAGGAGCATCATAAAGTTTCAAATACCTATGTGTTGCTTTAAGAGAGTATTTGGGTATACAGAGATGAAATGATAGTTTAAGATGACATGTTGTACAAATGAAATATTCATTATCCCTATGAAGATGAGAAATGAGATGCAAGCCATCAAACAATTAACTCAAGTCCGAAGAAGGCAGGAGAAGTGCTTTACTAGCTAAATGAGCATTGAGACTATGAACCATATCAGCCAATGAAGTGCTTGTAATGATTACCAAGCTAGGTAAAATCAAACTGCTGTGTATGATACAAAACATCCTGGGCAGATCATGGATAAATCTCACAGGAGACATCTTCACCCTTACAGGAGCTGTTTATTTATCACTGTCAATTAATACTTTACTAGGACTGAGACCAACAACTACCAATGAGACTGTAGAATTCCTGAAAGCACACTTTTATCATTACAGTATTTCAGACATTCTGAATAGTGACAAAAGTCCCCATTTCATGAGTGAAGAATTCAGACACATAATAAATAACTGGGAAATTCAACCTCATGCAATATCTTCACTTTGTTCCCAGTCAAATAGAAAGGCCAAGATGACAATGAAAACTGTCAAATGTAACATTAAACAAATCAAACAAATCAAACACAGACTTTTACAATATAATCTTGAATTTAAAAAAAACACGCATAATGATGGGATGGAAAGCCCAAAGTCACACTGCATTAAAGCTACTTTTCCATAGTGAGAAAAATATCCAAAGCCAGAAATAACGCAAGGTGTGAGTGACAAAATCAAGATGAAATGATAGAAAGCCAAGTTACGTTTGAACAAACTATCAAATTATTGGTTGAGCATTGCAGAATCAGAAAGCAAATGATGAATGCTCTCAACAGGAGTCTGCCTGTATGGTAACCTTGGACAAATGTAGATCAGTTGTCATCTCGATCATACTTGGTTTATGAACAGCCAGAGCTATTGCAGCCGCAGACATGTACATAAAAATGGAGAAGTTGATTCTTCGTGGCAGTCAGCTGATCAACAACATATGATCTCATCAACTGCATACAGTAGAGAACAACTATAAGTCACCAAATTCTACCATTTCCCAATGAAGGAATTGAATCAGCAACAACAAATATCTTGGCAATGGCACTTGCCAGAGGAATGACATTCCCTGGAGAGAACAAATCATCCAAGAGATACCAGACAAAGAGTTAATGACAATGTGTAAATGTATCTTTAGAAGACCTGCAGATTTAAAGATTATTATTGCAATGCATGTGTGGAGTCTGATGAACAGATTAACTAAAATTAACACAGTTTTGTTAGTGAATGATATTTCATTTGTAGACCATGGACAGTAGGGAAATTAAGTAACTTGTAACTTCAAATAACAGTGCTTGAATTATTTTAAATGGATGAAGAGAAAGATGGAGAAATTCATTTATACATTGTGCATTGGCTTGCCTGCAATAGCGATAAGACCTCTACTCCACAGTAACGTGCTTTCAGTTTAGTTTAAGGCAGCCATTAATACACATTACTTAAATCAAGTTTTAATCTCAATGCCAATTAACTTTGTCTTTACAATTGTACTCTTTGCTCTGTTTTAACTTGTTGCTTTTTACATCCATTCACATTTATTCTACAATTCTTGGTAACCATGCAATTTTTTTTAACCTTTAATTAACCTTATCCTTTTAATAGATACAGAGTGGACTTATACAAGCCATTAAAATGCCTTAATTACTTGCAATAATTATTGTCTTGTTTTCCAGCAAAGGATTCTACACCACATCAACTCTCTAATAAATTATTCTGCAGACATGCCATTTCGACAGATCTCTGCAAACATGAGATACCTCATAAGGCAATATATGGGTTTTCCAAGAGACATCATTGGGTCAGTAGCACTAAGTCTAAAGAGGTCTTTGTATGCATTCAGCGCATCTGACCTAATGTGTCCACATATGTAGGGTTTGACCACCATTGCTCTTCCTTCTCATCCGCATCTCTTGTCAAGCTGCATCAGCTCATCCTAGTCAATGGACCAGTAAAATGGGCTATTAGCTTTCGACACACCACTAGAAAATGACAGCTATTTCAGCTCTCCGCATAAGTTAAGTAATAGCATGGTTTATTTTTCTAAGTCAGGAATACTAATTCTGTAGTCGTTGCATTTTGGTCTTTTAG
Organism: Chiloscyllium plagiosum; assembly: GCF_004010195.1. Classification (NCBI taxonomy): domain Eukaryota; kingdom Metazoa; phylum Chordata; class Chondrichthyes; order Orectolobiformes; family Hemiscylliidae; genus Chiloscyllium; species Chiloscyllium plagiosum. Next base: position 30,418,302 of record NC_057721.1, read on the forward strand.
TGTGTTTGATATTATTTGGTTTCAAGAAATCTATTATACCTTTAACACGCTTGAAATAAGCAGAATTTATGTTTGGGTAGCCTGATTTTTGGCATGATACATAGTCACCAGTGTACTTGTTTCTGTTCCAAAAGCACAATTTTACACATACAATATATGTTGAATAATTTCTAAACTACTCAAGACAGAAGGAAGTTTGCTTTATATTTGAAGTGCTGATGAAAATGCAAGCATTGCACTCTCCCTTAGAATGCAACGAAAAAAATATAACTCTCAGCTGTTGTGGCAAAGCATACTGATCAGTATAAGGTATAATAGCTATTTCTTTTATCCTTCATTTTTGATGAAAGGAAGTGGCTGATGGAAAGCTAAATGCATTAGAAACAATTTAATTTGATAGTGAAAGACAAATATTTCACCCAAATACCAATGTTGTCATGGTGATAAATATGATTGGTGTTTCTGTATATTGATTTAAGTAGAATACTATTTTTGAATATCACTTCAAGATATTTCAGTTTATATTGATGTCTTGCTAATAAAGATTATGTAATTCTACCCTATTGTGCATACATACCAAAAATGTGCTGATGCCAGTAGAAGAGAAAATGTGAAGGGTAATGATTGAGTATTTTAATATTAGAATTAATTTTAGAATACTAGTCAATCTTCTATAATATTGTAGATAATGAGTCAAGACCAAATCCAATGAAGGATAGTGATTTGGCCTTGGGAACAGCCATGATCTTGGCAGCCAAATGTAATCTGCTATGTTAAATTTGAAAACATTACAGAAATGCATTTTCAGACTCAGGTTGCAGATGTAGCTTTGGCGATCTCATCAACTTGCCCTCCACTACTGATCAATTCCTTCAAACTCATGCCTGAATTCAGAAAGATCCATCAATTTTGAATATTGTGTTTAACTCAAGGAAGAAAACCACAATTAAAATTGAACCACTTTTGGAAAGGCATGCAGGTAAAATAAAGAACTAAATCATTTTGACATGTTGAGTTTTTTTGAGAGCTGTTTTTTCATGATGAATGAAGAATGAAGAAATAGGTCATTTTCAGGAATACACTTGCCAACCAATCTGCAGTCTTGTCTAAAACAGTGTAAATGTTGTATTCCCTTGAGTAATATTTCTCGTGAATTTTCCTGGTGGGTGCAATACATAGAACCTCAACACAGTGTGTCTTTTTCAGCAATATAATTATATAAATTGCTGTTTGAATGGTTTAATTTCAAATAAGGACTTCAGTTTCAAGAGGGAGGAAATGATATGATATTTCATGGTACGTTGTTCTCTGTTTGATTATGTGAGTTTGTTAACCACTGCGTTTGATTGGTTAAGCCTGGATATGGACTCAGGGCGAAAAATAAATACATTGTGGAAAAAGCTGTAAACTAGAGCGATGATAGCAAGCTGGTAATTTGATGCACTGTGAATAAAACTTGTTGTATACATAGAAAGTAATGTCATCTCTACAATTTTTTTGGCGATATAAAACATACATGGACAATTCTAACCTGCTGAGTATCTTCAGTATTTTAAAATTTTTATTTCCATTCCAAATGATCTTTTAACTTCAGCTTTAATAATTTCAATACTCTAATGGTACATACCAATCAGGATCAATGTGTGTTGTTTATTTTTACTTTATGTATGTAAGAATCATACAGAAAAGGTGCTTTGGTGCATGGAATCTGCACTGGCAAAAAAGAAACAAAAAACTACACTAGTCCCACCTTCCAACATTTGGTCCAGAGACTTGAATGTTATGACATTTTAAGTGTTCATCCACACACTTTTGAAAGATTGTGAGGTTCCCTGCCTCAACTAGCCTCCCAAGTAGACAGGCAGGAGGCTGGAAGGACACAGCAAGCCAGGCAGCATCAGGAGGTGCAGAAGTCGATATTTCGGGTGTAACCCTTCTTCAGGACTGCCTCCCAAACAGTCCATTCCAAATTTCCACCAAACTCTGGGTGAAAGATGTTCTCCTCAAATCTGCTATCTAAGCCTCCTGCCCTTCACCATAAAATTAGGTCCCCTTGTGATTGATTCTTAAACTAAGAGGAACTGCTGCTTTCTATGCACCCTGATCATGCCCCTATAATCTTATACACCACAATCAGGTCGACTCTCAACCTTCTCTGCTCTGAAGGAAAGAACCTAAGCTTATCCAGCATCTCTTCATAGTTGAACTGTTCCATCCCAGACAACATCCTGGTGAATCTCCTCTACACCACCTCCAGTGCAATCACATCCTTCCTATGATGCAGAGACCAGAACTACACTGATTACAGTGCCCAAACATAACCTCCCTGCTCTTACAATCTATGTCACAACTGATAAAGGAAACCTGATAAAGGCAGACTGATAAAGGTGCATGCCTTCTTAACTATCCAACTAACCTGTTCTGCCACCTTCAGGGGTCTGTGGACAAGTGCCCTAATTTCTCTCTGTTCCTCTGAGCTTCCTAGTGTCCTGCTGTTCATTAAGTATCCCCTTGTCTTGTTACTTCTTCCAGAGTGCATCATCTCACACTTAACAGGGATAATTTCCATCTGCTACTGATCTTCACATCTGATCATTCATCTGTATCCTCCTGCAATCTGAGATCTAAACATAAGCATTAGGACTTAGTATCCACTGTATTAACATTGATTTCTGGACATGCACCTTTGGTTTAATTCATTTTATAGTTTTTAAGCAGCTTTCTCCAATTTGACTGACCCTCAGAATTTGGTCATGGTAACAAATGTGACTATTTTGAAATAATTTTCCAACTACAGATTATTTATAATGGGAAACAGTAGAGGTTTCAAACCTGAGCCTTGACGTATCTGTTCCTGTTGTGCACTAATGAGTATGGAGGTAAAACCCCTCAGCACCTTCTCGTCCCCACGGTTTGTCCATCATCTTTGGCATTGGTTTGGACAAGCCAATCAAAACAAATGCATGTTTGCCAACACTTTAAAATGCATAAAGAAGTTAAAATTTTCATCAAAAAGGAACTTGTATTATGAAATTGCAAGACAGACTTCTAATGTTGCTGTATATTTTTAAATAATCTATTATTCGTGCAGGAGATTTATTCTTCATCAAATAGAGATTGCAGTGGAACAGGAAACTGGTACTGTAAAACATAGATAACCAGCTTAGCAATGGAAGACGCATCACCAAAGCCATGACATTTTCATTTCAGTTTTAAGACCAACTTTATTATATTTATGACACATTCATTGTATCCTTTATTTTATGATTAGCAAAAATGTGATACTGAATACTGAACTGTTACCGACAAAATTTGCTTTTATTTTGCATATTGAAAACAAAATCTGACATTATTCCATTACAGGACTGTGAGGCAATTGTATATACCATTTGGAATAAATATCTCTTACCGTTGGATGATCGAAAACTAGGCACACAAGGAAGATCAACTTCTGTGAATATTCTACTGCTCCATAACTGCTAACAACATCTGTGTGAATATTTGATTGACAGGCACAAAAGCCCTCAGCCCTATTTGAAAAGATTTCTTGTCTAATGTTAAATATTATTTCTCTGTTCCACGTAATAGCTCTCCTGGTAGATTTTACAGCAGTAACAATATCTCATTGCACAAATAGTCTGAAGTCACTGAGTACCATTTCTGGAGAATATAGTCTAAGGATAATTAAAATTTTGATATGCTATTGATTGGCCAAGTTTACTAATTTATTTGGTAACTAAAACAGTAACTTGCTCCAGGCTGGCTATATCCTTTTCTGTCCCTCCTTTTCGTCTTTTTTCTTCTCCTTCTTTCTTTGCTTGGTCTTCCCTGTGTCATGCGGTCCCAGAGCACTAATAGCGGGGCCCCAGCCATAACAGTGGCACTTTCTGGAGTGGGGACTCCTGCAGAATGCGGTAGGTCATGGCTGTGATGGTGTCAGTGCCCAGAGTGGGGACTCCTGCAAAATGTGGTAGGTTGTGGCTGTGGTGGTGTCAGTGCCCAGAGTGGGGACTCCTGGAGAATGCAGTAGGTCGTGGCTGTGATGGTGTCAGTGCCCGGAGTGGGGACTCCTGCAGAAGGCGATTGTGCCTGTGGTGGTGTCAGTGCCCAGAGTGGGGATTCCTGGAGAATGCAGTAGGTCGTGGCTGTGATGGTGTCAGTGCCCGGAGTGGGGACTCCTGGAGAATGCGGTAGGTCGTGGCTGTGGTGGTGTCAGTGCCCAGAGTGGTACTCCTGCAGAATGCGGTAGGTTGTGGCTGTGGTGGTGTCAGTGCCCGGAGTGGGGACTCCTGGTGACTGCTGTAGGTCATAGCCTGGAGTAGTTTTAGTACTCAGAATGGGGACTCCTAGTGGCTATGGGCCTGCTGCATAAACTCCTTGGGGTGGCACCACATCGTCAACTGCAATGGTGTTGATGCTCAGAGCGGGGTCTCTTGGCTTCAGTGGGCCCACAGCAAGGAACCTTGGTGGCGGCAGGTTGATGACTTCAGTGGTGTTAGTGCCCGGAATGGGAATTTCTGATTGTGTTCAGTCTGGAGTGGGGACTTGTGGTGGCGGTAGACCTCGATCCTGGACTCTTGGAGGAGCCAGCGAAGCGGCAGCGGAATGCAGAGTCAGGACATTCTGGGGTATTGGCATCATCATTGCTGTACCAAGAAGAGGGACTCCTTGAAACCATGGCAGAAGCCCTGGAGCTGTGTTTGGTACCCCCAGCCTATGAAGATGAACTTTATTTAAATACTTGCTTTTTGTCCTTTTTGTAACATAAAACATTGCCAGATTGTGGCAACAAAACACTTTTCCCCGTATAACCCTAGATATATCTGACAGAAAAATCATTCATTCAGCTTCATACTTCATTGTTCTTTTACCAGTGCTCAGATGAAACCTTAGAACTAGTTACCTTACATCATTCTGAGAGCCACCACGACAACAAACAACACAGCAATTCGTGAAATAAAAAAAGGTTTTTTGAATTTAAATAGGGGTAGGCAATGGTTACAGCCCTTCTAAAATATCCTAGATTCCATAAACTCTGTTTTTTAAATCATGTGCTCAGGGAGGAGATGACTAAGTCTGGAGATCCTTTTCAAATGCCAGGTTTTGAATTTACATGATGGAAAGTCATTCTAGAAGTTCCTTTTTGTTTCATACTAAGAAAGAAACTTATAACCCCATGGGATATTTAAATAATCAGAGATCACCCTCCAGCCTGAGAGGATCATTAAGAGAATAACCAATTCTGCTTTTGCTTTGTCTCCTCTGAAGATTAATGAAGCAAACTGTGTAGGACATTAATTTGGAAGGTTCACTGGGCCATAAAATGTGAACACTGTGATCTTATTTGCAATTCTGCCTGTTTTGGGTAATGTTGAGGTGGAAGACAGAGGTTCCCATTCTTATGAACACCCTTATAATCTCCTTATGTATGTATGGTAAATGGCTTGGGCAGAATACATTGGATTCGAGTCAACAATATGGAAGTTCCATGCAGCCATACTCCATTATCCTCCTTGTCAAAGGCTTCCATGTCTAAATTTGGAGGACAATGTTTACATATCATTTGTGCGTATTATGACTGCTGGATGACGTCATTACTGAGGAGCTGCTTAATTTCTGACTTTGCCTACATAGGCTCATTGGAACCATCTTCAATGGATCCAGGCACAGGAAATGTTTTCATCTCTGTGGCCATTGCATTAAGATCGTCCACAGAAAATAATGAGGAGCACATAAGCTTTGTAGCCCAGAACCAGCAGAAATCTTCTGCTGATGGGGAGTAGCCTCCTAATGCAGAGTTTCCAACCAAAAATGCCCTCCTAATGCAACTAAAATGCAGGAAATCTGCAGTCACACAACTTTCATGGAATGCCATGCAGGTGAGAAAGATGTGGACCCTGTATCTTTTTATTTTTGTGTATTTTTGATTGTGGGCTGAAATAGGAAAAAGATAAAAGAAAACAAAGATTGTGGCTGGGATAACTGCACTTTTTAAAGCAAAATAACAATACTTCTTGATAGCGTTGTTTGTTTAACAGTTATGCAAGTTTATTTGCAAACAAACTGATACCAAGAGGTATATATAAAGTGAAAGGCAACCCATAGCTGATTGATGTGTGAAGTCGAGTTGTGATGATAAAGTTGTTGATAATAAAGGTCTCCTTTTTTCTTTTCTTTTATTCATTTCTGTGGGATGTGGGCATTGCTGGCTGGCCAGCATTTATTACTCATGCCTAGTTGCCCTTGAGAAGGTGGTGGTGAGCTGCTTTCTTGAATCACTGCAATCCACCTGCTTTGGGTTGACCCACAAGGCTATTATTGGAGGGAATTCCAGGATTTTGACCGGCGACAATGAAGGAATGATGATATATTTCCAATACAGGATGGTTAGTGGCTTGGAGAGGAATTTCAAGATGGTGGTGTTTCCATATATTCTGCTGTCATTGTTCTTCTAGATGGAAGTGGTCATGGGTTTGGAAGGTGCTGCCTGAGATCTTGGGTGAATTTCTGTAATGCATCTTGTAGATAGTGCACTGCTGCTACTGACCGTTGGTGGTGGATGGAGTGCCAATCAAGAGGGCTGGTTTGTACTGGATGGTGTCAAGCTTCTTGAGTGTTGTTGCAGCTGCAATCCTCCAGGCAATTGGGGAGTTTCCATCATAGTCCTGACTTGTGCCTTTCAGATGGTGGACAGGCTTTGGGAAGTCAGGAGCTATGTTACTCGCTCAGAATTCTGAGCCTCTGACCTACTCTTGCAGCCACTGTGTTTATGTAGTCAGTCCAGTTGAGTTCTAGTATCATAAGGTGGATGTGAATAGGAAGCACAGAGGGTGGTGGGATGGGAGAGAGTTATTGAGGGAAAATGGTATATGCGATATTGATACTTAGTGGGCAATGTGTGCAGTTGCAAACTTACAGGTAAGCTGCATGCCTTTGTATCTGTACTAAAAGGGAAAACAAGGTGGAACTACAGTCAATAAATTGCAAAAAGGCAATGCAAGACAAAGCAGAGATGTGGACATCCAAATAGGAGTGAAGTTGATGATAACTGAAACAGAAAGTGAACAGCCCAGTGATGTACACTGTTCTGATGCCTGTGATGTACATATCCCCCTGTGCAAAGCAGCAAAGCATTGTAAGTTGTCGGCTGACTCCAAAGTCTAGCATTGACACAGGGAACTGTGTTCCAAGTTTATCCAAAATGTGCTGTGCTGTGTGGTGAAGTTGGTGCATGCCTGATGCCAATCTCTGGATAGGGGGCACAGACAGCTGCTGCTCATGGACAATACCCTGAGATGTTGTGGATTGCCAACCAAGTTAGATGCGAGGAGGAGAAAACAGCAGACTGGACAACCAGGTTCCTGCTCTGACATTCATGTCAGGATCTGTTGTCATGAAATGTGTCTCTGCTACTTGAAAGAATAGGAATTTACATAAAAATGAGGTAAGATTCTTCATTCCTGAAGAAGGGCTTATGCCCGAAATGTCGATTCTCCTGTTCCTTGGATGCTGCCTGACCTGCTGCGATTTTCCAGCAACACATTTTCAGCTAAGATTAGGTACTAACAAGATGTAAATGTATGCAAATAGTTCTCTCGTCACACACTAGCGAGATTCGCAACTCTCCATTCAAACCTTGCATTTAAAAAAGAAATCAAACTTTTTTCCTTGACATCAAGAATTGTATTTTTCAATTCCCACCATACTTTCTGAACTGACTTGCCATTGCTTTCATCATTCAGGGCGAGCAAAATCAATCTGCAGTCTTCAAATAATTGTTAAAGATTGCTGTTTTGCATTTCTCCAAATAGAAGAAATAGATGTTCAAATATATTCAGTCTGTTCCTATCTTGAGCACCTTAATCAGATCATTCTTCAAATTTATATTGAAAGTATTTTATGCATTTTAAGTGTATGTATTCCATCTTTAAAATTTAACTTTTCTTGGCCTCAATATAATTCTGGAGAATTTGTTTCTTTTTAATCATTTCGTCAGATGTGAGAATTGCTGGAAAACTTACAATTTGTTTCTAATGCATACATGGAGAGGAAGCTATGTATAATGATGATCCCAGACATCCTTCCTTCAGTTCCTACATGTTGGATTCATGAGTTTTGTGCTGTTCAAGTAACCTAGTTTAATTGTTAAAGTGCATTTTGTATTTACCTCAGTATATATCTGGTCAACCTAGGTTTCTAGTCAATGGTAGCCCCAGTGATTGTCCACAAGAACAAAACTGCCATTTATGAAAAGCTTGAGAAAGTGAGGACTGCAGATGCTGGAGGTCAGAGACGAGAATGTGGTGCAGGAAAAGCACAGCAGGTCAGGCAGCATCCGAGGAGGAGGAGAATCGACATTTCAGGCCATAAGGGCTTATGCCTGAATTGTCGATTCTCATGCTCCTCGGATGCTGCCTGACCGGTTGTGCTTTTCCAGCACCACACTCTCAATTTATGGAAAGCTTATCTGTTACAAATTAGACTAACATAAACGTCTATATCAAGGAAGTAACAGCTGCAGAATGGAACTGCAACAACAATTCTCTCTCAAGTTTTTCTTCAAGTTCAGATCCTCTCGCTGAATAGATCACAGGGTTCGCACATTTTTAGTAAAGTCAATTTGACGTGCCATGGGCCCCTTTCTATAAAAACGATGAATTCTAGTTTAAAAGCGACCAACTCCAGAAGAGCAAACAGTTTACATTGGCTGCAGAATTTCAAGACAATGTTTAGACTTCAAGAGTCATTAACTTCCACCTGCCCCATACTAAAACTTGTTCTGTTTTGTTTACTGACATGTTTGTAGGATTTGGGATGGGTTTGATCTTTTTGACTGATTTTAGATTTTGCTTGAGTATTACAATTAAACTAACTTTTTTTATATTAAGAGATTTGTCCGCCTTATTTCTTCATATGTTATAAATCAAGTCCATATTGAAGTGAAAATGTATACATCTTTAAAGATAATATTACACTTTAGAGTATGACATTATGAGTTGCAAGACCAAAAATGATCTATACATGACTTGTAAAAAGACCAAGACTATGATGAATGGATAGAAAGAAAAGAACTCCTCACTTCCTACATTCAAAGCGAGAAATTGAGTAATTATATTAGAGAAAACTTAACACATTGATGCAATATTCCCCAAAGTGCTATTTAATCAATTTATTAATATGTTTATTTTCGAGCTTCCATTAAAACGATGAGCAGAGAAAACGTCATTCAAACATCATTAGCATTGCTTTTACCATAAACAATTCTGTTGTGCAGATATCATGTTTTTAGTGCACTACTGTTGCCAATTCTTTGTAATTTTTTTGTGACTTAAACTAAGAGAAAACAACTATACAAGGTCCAATTAAGAAAAACCACAATATCATCACAGTTACAACTAATATTAGAAAGCCCCAAAACATTCTCATTCTCCATAATGAACACAAAAAGGCTTCTTTTGTTGTAGGAAATCAATCTGTTCTGAGTCACAGGGATAAAGATATAAAATAAGAAGATTAATTGGAAATGCTCTTCAATCTATCATTTCCATGACAGCAGGTTGAAATGCACAAAGTATTGATTTTTGACAGAAATTATTTATTTGAGGACTGATTTACCTTTACATTTATTACGTTCTATTCTTTCTTATTTGACACATTTTTTCCATCATTTTGAGATTGCTTTGTTAGTTTTAATCATGATCAGTTTGCTAGCATTTTATTTGAATACTTCAGCTTTTCTTCATTTTGTGCACTACTGATGCTTACTTACCCCAGTAAATTTATGCTTTAAGTCACAACCAAATGTTAAGTGCAATTTTGATTTTAGGGGAGCGTATAAAATGGGTAAGAGCAAAAGACCATAATGGTTAATAAAACAAAATGTAGAAAATACATCAGAAAGGATGTAAAAAATAGTTACCTGTCAACAAAATTCAAAACCACCCCTCCCTATTTCACAACATGCTCCAAATGAAATAAAAATGGGTTGTGCTGTTTTAAGTAACATTATCAAACAGAGAAAGGTTTGTTTCTGAAATTGTAGCTCCTTAATGAGTAAAATCACTCATTAAACCAATGAGATGAACTTTCAGGATATGGAAGCATTTATTATTTTCAACCAGCTTAATATAGCAACATTTAGAGATCTGAAGCCTAGATCCTTAACAATTCTTAATTATATTATCTTCAGAGGGACACCGTCTATTCGTATAGAGCAGTCATTTTGTTGATGAGTCTCTTGATTTTCTTCTATATATTTGCACCTTTTAACTCTTTTTTAGGGTATTGCATTGCTAAATAATATTTCTGTTAATTAAGCTAAGCAAGCTGTGGAAATGTCATGTTTTGCATTTTCAGGGGGTGTATATTCTGCCTTACTTATGACTCAGTCTTTTGTTCTATCCGTAGGAAGAAAATTAGTTGAGGTGACAGCTATGAAACACAAAGTGATAAATGAACATTGAAGTGCAGAAAAGTGAAAACAAAATACCTGAAACATTTGGGAATATTCAAAACTGTTGACTAAATGCACCATTTCTACAGGTTTGTATCTCTTTGGTACTCTTAATGGTACCATTACCTTTGTGTGTTGTGTATATTATTCCAATCTTGATTTTCTTCTATATATTTGCAAACTTCTTTACTTTTTAATTGGTCTCACGTTGTTCAAAGCAAGACATCCCAGTGCTTACTCTTTGCTGTTAAAAAGGTACATTGACCTATTAAACTTGATTTACTAACATGAATGTGTTTTCATAGTTCAAATATGCTTCAAAAACATGGACAATTATCATACTAGAAGCACTGCACAGTAACTTCAAATGCATACAATCTGAATTTTTAAGACAATTATATCATGTGGAGAAAGAAGTCAACTTGATATTAGCAAGGAAAGTAATAAAATATAAGATTTGTTTTCACAGGAGTTGGGCATTGCTGGCTTGTCCATCTTTTATTGCACATTCCTAATTGGTCTGAAGAAAGGTGGGGAGAAAGTGAGGTCTGCAGATGCTGGAGATCAGAGATGGAAATGTGTTGCTGGAAAAGCGCAGCAGGTCAGGCAGCATCTAGGGAACAGGAGAATCGACGTTTCGTCCTGAAGAAAGGTGGGGGTGAGTTGCTTTCTTGAGTTACTTGAATCCTTGGAGTGTAGCTACACCTACGGTGCTGTAATGGAGGGAATTCCAGTATTCTGACCAAGTGACAATGATGATAACATTCCAAGTCAAGACGATGTGAAGGGAAACTTGCAAGTGGTGATATTTCCATGCATCTGCTGCCCTTGTCCTTCTGGGTGGTAAAGATCGTGATCATGGTTGTTGTTTTGAAGGCTCTTTTGAAAGAGCTCTTTTGGTGAGTTGCTCCAGTATTTCCTGTAAATGGTACACACGTGTATCAGTGATAGCGTGTATACTCAACATTGTATATGAGATGATGATCAAGTGGGTTGCATAGCCCTGAATAGCATCAATCATCTTGAGTATTGTTGCAGCTGCACACATCCAGACAAGTAGGAAGCATTCCATCACATTCCTAATGTGTGCCTTGGAGATTACAATGGTCAGACATTGGGGAATCAGAAAATGAGTGACTCACCTCAGAATTCAGAACTACTGTTGTAACAACAGTATGTATGTGGCTGATCCAGATGAGAGGTGCAAATTTAAGATCCAATCCGGTTAGCTTAGTTGGCTGAATGGTTAGTTTATGATGCAGAGTGAGGCCAACCACATTGGTTGAATTCCGGCACTGGCTGAAGTTACAAATAAGGACTCTCCTTCCCAATCTCTCCCCTAATCTAAACTGAGGTAACCCTCAGGTTTAAACACCATTGGCTATTTCTCTCTCTGTCTGATGGGAGAGCAACCTTATGGTCGAGTAAGACTATCCTCAATTAATATTTATTATAGAATAACTATTCTCTAATCACATACTGCTTCCTCTGTTTGCTATACAATATAGAAAGCACACGAGGAGTTGCCAGTATTGGAGACATCTTCAATCTATTTAGCTCTATGTTACTGCCACAACATATGATGGAGGGTATGCACAATTTTAATGTAACACTTTGTTTCCACAAGGACTGTATGGTGGTTACTTACATCAGTACTAACATGGATAGATGCATTTGGATAGATACCAGGTCGCTTTCTGATGATGTGATCAAGTCAGTATTGCTTTGTTGCTGCAGGCCTAGAACTTCCCCCAACTAGTTTGCAAAATGAAAAAGGATTGATTTATCATCTGAGAGAAAGCTGTAGACAATAATGAGGAGAAAAATTTCATGCTCACATATAACTTGATGCCATGAAATTACATAGGGTCTAGAGTGAATGTTAAGGAATCTCAGTGTAACTTCTTCCTGACTATCTACCACTATACTGTGACCTTTGGTGACCATTTCCTGTTGGTGGAAATGGATTCACCCAGGGGTTGTGAAAGTGGTGCCTGGGGCATTGTAATACTCAAAATCTTACCTTGCAGATGATACCAGACTGTTGCTTGACTTCTCAATACAGCAACATTCCCAATTATTAGACAAGCCTCCAAATGTTAGTAAGTGAACTTTAAGAGGTTGATAAGGCTGGGTTTGCCATTGTCATTCCTGATGCCTGGGTTGATGATTCATAATTCACCTTGTTTCATTCCCTTTAAGCTTTGTTATATTTTGATACAATGGAGTAGTTTGCTTGGCCATTGTATACGCAATAAAAGTCACATACAGACTGAGAATCTGGTCTGCATTTGAGTTGCCCATTATCACAGTTGTCTGTCTTTAACTAGTATGATTAATTCAATGTGATTTCAAGAAACAGCTGAAGCCAGTGGATCCTGAAAGAATATGGGCTCTGACAGCATTCTGGCAATAGTACTGAAGACTTGTGCTCCACAACTTGCCGCAGCCCTCGCCAAGCTAAACCAGTCCAGCTACAAAATTGGTTTCTACTCAGCAATGTGGAAAGTTGCCCAGGCATAGCAGGACAAATAAACCTGGCTAACTACCACCCTTTAAACCACTCTTGATCTTCAGCAAAATAATGGAAGGGGTGATTGTCTGTGCTTCTAGCTGGTACTTACTCAGAAATAACTTGCTCAGTTAAATTCAGTTGGGTTCCACCAGGGTCATTCAAACCTGAACTTGTTACAGCATTGATCCAAAAATGGACATAAGAGGTGAACTCTAGACATGAGCTGGTAATGACCACCCTTGACATTAAAATAGAATTTGACCGATTATTCAATCAAAGAGAAGCAGCAAAACTGGAACCCATGGGAAATGGGGAAAACATTCCCACTAGTTGAAGTCACATCTGGCACAAAGAAAGAAAATTGTGTTTGTTGGAATTCAGTTATCTCAGCTAAAGGACATCTCTGTTGGAATTGCTCAGGGTAGTGTTTGAGGCACAGCCGTCTTCAGCTGCTTCACCAATGAACTTCCCTAAGGTCAGAAGTGGGGATGTTCTATTTAACAACATTCAAAAATCTTCAGATACTGAAGCAGTCCATTTCCATTCATAGTAAGAAATGGGCAACTTCCATGTTTGGGCTTATAAACGGTGAATAGCAGTTGTGCCACTCAAGTTCTCACAATGACCATCTCAATATACAAAAGAATCTAACAATATCCTTTTGACATTCAATGGCATTACCACTATTAAATCCCTCACTACCAACATCCAGGAGGTGACCATTGACTAGAAATATTGTGGCTACAATGACAACAAAAGCAAGTAAGAAGCTAGTGCAATGGAGAACAAAGTATAACCCCAACACAGTCTGCTTGAGTAAACACAATAAGTGTAAAGCTATGGCCCTAGATCGCTTGTGTGCACAATATGACCTTGTAGTTCTAACTGATAAATTTAACTGCAGCAATTTCTAGCAGTAGAGTTGCAATGTTTCAAGATTGTTCATTCTAAGACTAGTCTTGAAAATGTGACCATTATTGTTTAACAAGAAACAAGCATTCACACAATGTTATAACATCACTATATAGGATGGAAAATGTCTTTTGGCCTACTGAGTCTGCACTTACTAACCTACTCTAAAACTACACTAGTCCCATTTTCCAGCACTTGGCCCTTAACATTGCATGCCATTCAAGTACTTGTAAAAGGTTGTGAGGTTTCAACTACCCTCCTTAGCAGTCCTTTCAGATTCCCACCAACATCTGGGCAGCACGGTGGCACAGTGGTTAGCACTGCTGCCTCACAGCGCCAGAGATCCGGGTTCAATTCCCGCCTCAGGCGACTGACTGTGTGGAGTTTGCACATTCTCCCCGTGCCTGCGTGTGTTTCCTCCGGGTGCTCCGGTTTCCTCCCACAGTCCAAAGATGTGCACGTTAGGTGAATTGGCCATGCTAAATTGCCCGTAGTGTTAGGTAAGGGGTAAATGTAGGGGTGGGTTGCGCTTCGGTGGGTTGGTGTTGACTTGTTGGGCCGAAGGGCCTGTTTCCACACTGTAATGTAATCTAATCTAATCTGAGGGAATATTGTTTTCCTAAAATCCCCTTCAAAGCATCTATCTTTAACCTTAAAATAATGCTCCTTTATTATTGTCCCTGGAACTAAAGACAATTGTTGCTTTTTATCCACCTTGGCTATGCCTGATATAAATTTTATACACCTCAATATGGTCCTTCTCTGCTCTGAAGAAAGCAAACCAACCTTATTCAACCTCCATCCCAGGCAACATCCTGGTGAATCTCCTCTACAATCTACTAGTGGAAACACCTCTTTCTGATAGTGTGGTGGGCTGAAATATACACAGTATTCCAGCTGTGGTCTAACTAAGGTTTTGTACAGTGCTAACATAATCTCCTGATCCTATGATCTATTCCATAACTGATAAAGGCAAGTGTCCTTGATGCTTTTTTTTACTATTATATAAACCTGTCCCACCACCTTCTTGGATCTGTGGACAAGCATTTCAAGATCCCTCAGATCCTGAGTTTCCGAGTATTCTGGGATTTATTGAACATCCCCTTGACTTAATACTTCTTCCAAAGTGCATTCACCTTACACTTATCAAGGCTAAATTCTGTCTGCCACTGATGTGCCCATTTGACCAATCCTTCTGGAAATTCTTTTATCCTCAGAGTTTCTTCCTCACTGTCAATCACATGGTCAAACTTTGTGTCATCTGAAAACTTACTTATCGTCTCCCCCTTCCTCTTATATTGTTTATATATATATATATCACAAACAGTAAGGGGCCAAACATTTATGGCTTTGGTATGCCACTGGACACCAGCATCCAGTCACAAAAACAGGCTTCTATCATCACCCTCTGTCTGTTACCACGAAGCCAATTTTGGATCCAACTTGCCAAGTTGCCTTGGATCCCAATGTGCTTTTACCTTCTTTATCAGTCTTCTATGTTGGACTTTGTCAAAGGCTTCACTGAAATCAACTGCACTACCCTCATCTACACATATAGTCACCTCCTAAAAAAAATCAAACAAATTTGTTTGACATGATCTCCCTCTGACAAAGCCATGCTGACTATGCCTTCACTTTCACAGTACTGAGAGAGACTTTTAACTCCAGACTTATTAATTTAATTTAAATGTCACTAACATCAATGGGTTGGGGTGTTTAAAAATAATTTATCATGAAGAAGAGGACCCTTTCAAAATAAAAGGGACTTTCACTTCTTCCAGCTGTTTTACACTGCTTATGGAAATCAGAATGGGAAAATGCCCCTAAAAACACAGATGCACATCCTTGCCAAATGTGTTGAGAAAGTGAAGGAATTACCTTGTCAACATATTTCAAGTACAAAACCAAACAACACCTTGAATAACAAGTGGAGCAAAATGAAGAGAATGACATTAACACAATCTATACTATCATGCACCCACCTCAGCATTCATGAAGTTATCAATGCCGTTTCAAGGATATAGACCACAATCAATTCCAGGTTTCTGGAATATGTGCTCAAAAACTATATATCACATCCTTGCAATGCTCCAAAACTACATTAATAAAAAAACAACCGCCTAAAGGGGGCAGGAGCTTCATTATATGTGAGTGGAGTTATTGTGAATACTATTTCTCAATGTTCTATTATAAAAGACTTACAGTTATAATTATTCTCATGTGACCTGAGTATCCACAGTTGCTAGGCAATGATATGTACACTGAAGTTAATTTTAACGGTTCAATGATCTTAATATGAGGATATATTTCAGTCATTTCTGGGTATTTTCAGCTATTAAATAGAAAGTGGGTGATGAAAAGCTCAATCATTTGTTTGTAGTCTCATTCCTGCATCTTGAATTAGCTTTCTTCTTGTTTTGTTCTCAAATTTCTTTGTCTCTTTTCCATGGATCCAGGCAAAGGCATTAACACAGATGTCCACTCAGTCAGAGTCTTTCTAAAGACTTTCATGACTTTTGTTTGCCTATTTTAATACTGCTCTTTGTTGGCTCCCAACCTTCAAATTTCACTTACTTACAAATATTATGCTTTCACAATTCATGTGTTCTAGACATTGATCCAAATTTGCATCATGAATTATGTAGAATCCTGATGATGAATTGACAATGGAAAGAAACCACACTTGTGTCTGTATCATTGCAATCATGTCAGAAAAACTACTCTCCTCTTTCAGAAAAGGACATAGGAGACGAAACCAAATCAAGAAGGTCAACTGTGAGTTTGTGCAAATGTGACCTGATTTTTATTTCAAGTGAAGGAAATTTAATCTGAATTAATTAAAAAGACAAGCTGCCAGTATGATTGCAACCTATTATCTTCAAAATTCTAAAATAAACACATGATAAAGCGACTAACCTTCCAAAGGATATATCCAGCGATTGCTGTCATACAGCAGCCAGTATTGATCAATGGAGGATATCCTTTATATGGTTCTATTGCCCACCCAACTTTAAAGCCCACCAAACTGAAATGTATTCCAGATCAATATGGGCTGCTTGAATTGGAGTGGAAAAAGTATCTTAAAAGGCCTTGTTTCATTTTAATTGGTTTGATTTGGTTACCCGTAAGAAAGTGGTGGGCAGATGATCTGACACAAAGTTACTCTCATGGAAGATGGAAGAGTACTGGCACCAGAAAATTATGCACCTGCCAGCCTTTAATTTTGGCCCTGCCCCATTTGCAAATCCAGTCCCATATATCTCTAAAGTCTCATAGAACTTTGTGGATACCTTGTTAGGTAAGGTAGTGTAAGCTGGGTATTAAAATCCACTTCACCCTCTCCAAAATATCGATATTACTGAACTTGTAAAGAATTTATCTTTGGATTTTTGTGCTTTTTAAAACTGTAGACTGAAATGAGAAGAAAAATCTGTTTTAAAAACTAGTGTTTTCCAAGATTTGCTGCATGCTTTGAAAAAACGTAATCTGATACACATAATAAGAAGACTTTCTATGCACAATCATGATTCGGAGATGCCGGTGTTGGACTGGGGTGTACAAAGTTAAAAATCACACAACACCAGGTTATAGTCCAACAGGTTTAATTGGAAGCACACTAGCTTTCGGAGCGACGCTCCACGGATGACCGTGGAGGAACATTGGCGGATATTTCTGTGTATAATGCAGAAGTTGCAGGATCAGTTCATTCCTAAAAGGAAGAAAGATCCCAGGAGGAGGCATGGGCGGCCGTGGCTGACGAGGGAAGTAAAAAAACATATAAAGTTAAAAGAGAAAAAGTATAACATAGCTAAGATAAGTGGGAAAACTGAGGACTGGGAAGCTTTTAAAGAGCAACAGAGGATTACTAAGAAGGAAATACGCAGAGGAAAAATGAGGTACAAAGGTAAACTGGCCAAGAATATTAAGGAGGATAGTAAAAGCTTTTTTAGGTATGTGCAAGGTAAAAAAATGGTTAGGACAAACATTGGGCCCTTGAAGACAGAAACAGGAGAATATATTACTAGGAACAAAGAAATGGCAGAGGAATTAAACGGGTACTTCAGATCTGTGTTCACTTGGGAAGACACAAGCAATCTCCCTGAGGTAACAGTGGCTAAAGGACCTGAACTTAAGGGAATTTATATTTGCCAAGATTTGGTGTTGGAGAGACTGTTAGATCTGAAGGCTGCTAAGTCTCCGGGGCCTGATGGTCTGCATCCCAGGGTACTGAAGGAAGTGG
>NC_057721.1:30437347-30539634 GCF_004010195.1 Chiloscyllium plagiosum
AGTGGAGGCCCACTCTCCGGAGTTGGATAGAGCTCTCAAAGATAGTGGAATCAAGGGTTATGGAGATAAGGCAGGAACAGGATACTGATTAGGAATGATCAGCCATGATTATATTGAATGGCGGTGCAGGCTCGAAGGACTGAATGGCCTACTCCTGCACCTATTGTCTATTGTCTATTGTCAATCACCTGATGAAGGAGCGTCGCTCCGAAAGCTAGTGTGCTTCCAATTAAACCTGTTGGACTATAACCTGGTTTTGTGTGATTTTTAACTTTATGCACAATCAGTAAGTGAAGTTGAGGTGTTCTATATTTAGATGGATCTTTGGTTCGCAACAAGATGTTGAGTGGTCTATGGCCTAGTGACCAATTATTGACGATAAAGACATATCAGTTTCATAAAGTGTGGTGCTGGAAAAGCACAGATGGTCAGGCAGCATCAGAGGAATCAGAGAGTTGATGTTTCGAACATAAGCTCTCTACATACTTAATGAAATGCCTATGCTCGAAATGTTGACTCTCCTACTCCTTGGATGCTGTCTGACTAGCTGTGCTTTTCCAGTGCCACATATTTTGACTCTGATCTCCAGCATCTACAGGCCACACTTTCTCCCTGACAAAGGTGTTTTGCTTGTTAACACTAAGCGATCAGTTCTCTGGAAACTGAACAGCTTGGGATAGAGAACAAGATACAGAGAGACAATTAGATTTCTACCAGCTGTCTCTGTTTTGTACACTCAAATCTCAAAATAAACTTAAGAAAAAAAAATTTATCTTTCACCAACCATTTGTCACTTTTTTTAATTGTTAAGTCGGAAATGTTTTAAGTGTAGTGGCTATATCGAGCCCTTTGCAAAGATATAGAAACATTCAGATTCATATAAAAACAGTGGGAATAAATCTCTGATCAGCAAGAACCAACTCAACAGATTTTGTAACAAAGGCTATTGAATTGCTTTCCCAGTTTTCTTCTCTCCAAATGTTTTTTTTTTCCTCCATCTATGCATGTATGTCTGTTAATCAATTACCATTTTAATTGGTTCCTAACTGTTTTCCTGGAGCTAGATTTAATTACTTTTAATAATGAGTAATTCTCGTCAAGTACCATGACTTGGCCTATGCTTTCTATCAACCTGGCTATGAAAATCAAGTAAATTGGGAAATTTTGTGTAGTTACTTTAAAATCTTTAACTTAGATTACAACTCTGGGAATAGCATTTCTGGTATGTTACCCCACTGAGTCATGATATCAGAAATTAGGGACGCAGAATTTGAAAAGAGACTTAACAACCAGAAGCATGGCATGCTTTTTCTCACAACGCCCTATCCTGTTTGATCTCACTATTGCCTCACACCATTCATCATGAACATTAGAGATCTATATATGTTAATGACCAGATCACACTTTTCCTCCACTGACTCTTTCCTGAAGTATATTCAACATAATTTGTCAGTCGTGACCCAATTCCCCAGGAGATTCAGATCTGACAAAGTTGAGCAACATTCATAGATGTGACTCTTACACTGAATATTTATCAGAAATTTGTAGGTTTTTTCTTCTCCTCAATAACTCAGTCTGATTTTAATCAAAACTTGTTTGATAGTAATCTTGTGAAGTGTTGTGAATGTGGCAAAATATGAGTTCTTATTGTTGTTAATTATTAATAAAAATACTATAGTAAATGCTATCGTGAAAGTACTGTGGCAAACCCCAACGTCAATCCCTGTTGGACACCATTGTTTGCTGACCACCAAATACATCTAAATCAAATGATGGAGAGTAGACTGGATGGGCCAAATAGGTTCGCTCCTCTCCTATTATTATTTAATTTATAACTATTTTCTATTTACTTTCTCACAATTCTCAGTCTGGCACAGTAGCATGTCACTAATGAACAAGGGTTGTGATCTTGTTTTGAAGCTTCTACTATAGCACTCTGCCAAAAAAAAGGCTTTCGGAGGTTCATGTGGACAATTTCTACTGGATTTCCATTATTTTCTATCTTTAAGTGATTATTTCTATGATGATTTCTTTAGAAGTATAACCACATTAGTAAGACGAGGGATCCCTGCAGCATCTGTTAACCTTTAGTGACAGAGCAATATGACAGAGCAAAAATGACATATTATCACTCTGTGTCTTGTCTTTCATTCAATTGCTTAAACATTTTTCACTTTCTACTCGCAACATACCAATATTATTTGCTTCGTATTGATATTGATCATATTCTCAACCTCACAGACATTCCTTTTTATCTCCCTCACCTTTATGGCATAAATCTACCTTCTCTTGAATGGAGGAGGTTGTTGAATGCTGAATAATTCACAATACAAACATCATGGTAGTCTCCTGGAGCTATCTGTTATAAGGTATTGTGCTCTGAAAGGGTTAATGCTGAGGAGTGCTTAATGCATCTCTCAATATGTTAATGGCATATGGACTTGGAGAGATAATAATTCTGGATTTTGAAGGAGATGGATTAGCATCCAGATGTCTCTATGGTCTTATTAACATTATCTATCACATAGTTTAACTGATTGCTGTAATGCAAAAAAAAACTGCATCGTTCTTAAGATAGTTTAATGACCAGACTATCAAGTGGTTTTCCTGTAGCACATTAGGCTAGGCAGGCCATTTAGACTATTGTCTTAAATGAGAATGGTGCCAGCAAATTCACTGCATACATCTTTTACCAGGGGGAGCTATTGTGAGGAACCGATATGGAACATGGTGAACAGCTATGTGGATCTCATTTAACTGTCTCAAATCACACGATGAAACAGTGGTGTAGATTCTGTTGAATTTTGATAAAATGTTCAGACACAGCTTTTAAAAGCAGACAGTACGCGACTGGGAAACGCAAACATTTGAATAACCTGCAGAAGAGCAATTTTTGGGTTTTTTCAACAAGACACAGTCAATAGTTAAAAAGCATTGCGGGCATGGTAAGAAATGGACAGAAGAAAGCGTGAGATTGAAGCGGTATACTGCTAGAAAACATGTCACATTTGGCAGTCACAAATGCATTGGTTCAGCTGAGGGGTAAATAGATATTAGAGGCTCTGTGAGTAACACTAAAATCATTGACGGGAAAGAGGCATTATGAAAAAAAACTTAAAAATACAGCATGTTTTAGAAAACTAAAAGTAAGAAGAGTACTTTAGCTCAGAATGAACACTGCCATCATTGTGAGTGGGCTTCACAAGGCTCGGCTAAAGTAAGTAAATCAAAGGCTTTAAAGCAGAAAAAAGCCTTAAAATGAGCTTGTGACACTTCAAAAACTATGAGGCCAGAACTAAAGCAAAATTTGGGCAGGTTAGAAACTTCAGAAAACAAAGTTTGCTGTAATAAGAATGTTTGGAGACCATTGAGACCACAGAAGAAGGCAGGAGATCCACAAAGGCAGGAAGAATTTATGAAGACCACAGATAGCTAACTCATCCAGGAGGAAATAAAATAAGGGAGTGGGAATAATGAGTAATACTACAGACAGTGCGATTCAAGGGACACCCATTAAGAAGAATGGAATTCATCTTATTAGAGTCATGAAGAGTGAGATTTGTTCAGTAAAAGTCCATTAAGAGAACAGGGGTGTCTTTAAAGTCACAGGTATTGAGATTTATTAACTGAAGCTGTTAAAAAGAGTGAAATTGTTCACTAAGCCACACAAAGACAAAAATCATACATTGCACTTGCTAAAAGGCTGCAATCGTTCACGATACTTCGAAAAGACAGGAATCATTCGATTTATTCACAGAGACGAAAGTCCTCCATTTTACTCACAGAAGTGGAAATCCTTCATTTTGACTGCACTTGTATCAGAAAACCTGCCAGTGCAATAACACAGTAGCAGTATCAGTACTGTGCAGAATGGAAATCTTTTGAAGCAAGGATAATAAAGAAATATCGCAAATGGCATATTTAAAAGGTCTCACAAGCAACAAAAATAAATAATCTATTAGGAAAACATGACAGTAGAAATAGCATTGCTAGGAAGACTTAATTTCAGAAATGGATTGAATACAACACAGACTTATATATCTTGGAGATAACAATCTCTTTAGAATCGCAACAACCTTAAAACAAAATTAAATTCTTGAAAAGGCAAAATTAACTAGAAGAGATCAGCATCCAGAGGAAACCATAGGTAATTAATAATCCCTGCTTATTTACAAATAATTGTGACAATAGAGCTTTGAAGACAGAATTCATAAGATTTAAAATTGTTGTTGGACTTACTGATTAAGTCTTTAACAAATGTATAGGAGTCCAAAGAAGATATGACTTTGGAGAAAGCCACTCAGATCATGACTGAAGCACGATAACAGCATGCAGCTCTTTAATTCAATACTAAAATGCTAATGACATGCTCGAGAAGCCAGTACTGAGAATAGACAAGACAGAAGATACCAAGAGTCAGTACTAATGCTGTGGAGCAAGGAACATCACAGGCACAAGCATGGCCAAGGGATGCTTCTTCTGTAAAACATAAGGCCCTTCCAGAATATGTATAGACATTGAACATAGTTACAGAGCAACAAAACGTCAACAAATATTCATACAAATAAGTTAATGATGTAGAACAGGCTACAACAGAAGAAAACTCCAAAATTATTTCTGGAGGAAGTAAGCGGTCCAAGCTAAGACACTTGCCAAGGAGGTATTTATGTCTTAGATATAATCATAGAATCCCCAGTGTTTAAAGAAGTCATTTGGCCTATTAAGTGTGCAGCAACCCTCTGAAGAGCATTCATCCCACTCCCCCATAATTCTCCACAATTCTCCCGCGGTTAATCTACTTATACTGCATATCCGTGGACATTTAGCATGGCAAATCCACCAAATCCATACATCGTTACACAATGAACATCTCATTAATGTTGCATTTGCTACAGGAGCAACTGTCACTGTGTTGTCGGATAGTAATACCAGGGTTGAGGAAAATTACAGCCTATGCCAGTATTACATGGTCTAAGAGATACTGTTTACTACATTAAAGACATTCTGCAAGGAATTGTGCAACATTATGAATGTCAGATAGTACAGAATATTGACATACTTCAAAATCAAGAAAACTCACATGTATGTATTTGTTCACCTCAATTGTTTTCCGTTCCTGGAAGGAAGAAACTAGTTAATCCACAAGTGGCCAACAAACAAACAAACAAAATCAGTTTGTTCACATAAATTTCAGGCAGTGAATAACTAGTCAAAATTAGTTAAAAATTTTATTGGCTTTCATAGTCTGTTAGCCAGCACACAAAAATTAGCTATGTAGGTATGCAATAATTATTTTATGTTGTTAACCAGATGAAACCAGTGACAATACACAGTTAGCTGCAATATTTCCCATAATTATCACCACTGACCAAAGTTCAGGCAGCAGGAGTCAAAGTTTAGGATGAGATCCTAATGATGAGAAAGTCAATTCACAATACACTGCACTTAAGGTTCTTGATGAGGCTTCAACTGAAGTTATTCAGATCGCAAATCAGCCTAGGGATTGAACCATATTCAAATCTAATGCAAATGCGAAGGACATCAAACATTTCATTCCTTCAACTTTCAAGGAAGAATTCCTGGATCACCTGTACAAATAACAGAGATCAGGCCACGAAAGAAGCAATCCTCCAGTAGTATGACCCAGGAACTGAACATATTGAGTTCACCAGTAAAAGAACCACAAGGATTGAATTCAAGCATTAAACCTAATCAACAAGTTGAAGTATTAGGTCTGCACCTCTGCACAGATTTGCCAGCAGTTTGAGAATAAGGATTGTATATGGGCTGCATACAACTCTATACAGGACACAACTGAAATAGGCGAAAGTGAGGCCTGTAGATGTAATGCTGGAAAAGCATGGCACATCAGGTAGCATCTGAGATGCAAGAAAATCGATGTTTCGGGCAAAGGCCCTGAATCAGGAATGATGTTGGGAGCCTCAGGTGTGGAGAGATAAATTGGAGGGTGGTGGGGCTGGGGAGATGGTAGCTGAGAGTGCAATAGGTGGATGGAGGTGAGGGTAAAGGTGATAGGTTGGAAGGGAGGGTGGATCAGATAGGTGGAAAGGATGATTGACAGGTGGGACAGGTCATGAGGGCGGTACCGAGTATGAAGGTTGGATCTGGGATAAGGTAGGGGCAGGGGAAATGAGGAAATTGGTGAAATCCACATTGATGCCATGGGGTTGGAGGGTCCTGAGGCAGAAGATGAGGCGTTGTTGCTCCAGGCATTGGGTGGTAAGGGAGTGGTGATGAAGGAGGCCCAGGACTTGCAAGTTCTCGGCAGAGTGGGATGGGGAGTTGAAGTATTTGGTCACAGGGCAGTGGGGTTGCTTGGTGCGGGTGTCCCAGAGACATTATCTGAAACGCTCAGCGAATAGGTGTCCTGACTCCCCAATGTAAAGGAGACCATATGGGGAGCAACAGATATAGTAAATGACATGTGTGGAAGTGCAGGTGAAACTTTGATGGCTGTGGAAAGCTCCTTTGAGGCCTTGGATAGAGGTGAGGGGGAGGTGTGGATGCAGATTTTGCAATTCCTGTGATTGCAGGGGAAGGTGCCAGGATGGGCGGGTGGGTTGTTGGGGTGGGAGTGGGGGTGGGGGAGTAGACCTGACGAGATAGTCATGGAGAGAAGGGTCTTTACGGAAAGCAGATATGTGTGGGGAGGGTAATATATCTCTGGTGGTGGGTTTATTTGTAGGTGGTGGAAATGGCGGTGGATGATGCGGTATATACAGAGGTTGGTGGGGTGGAATGTGAAGATCAGAGGTGTTCAGTCCTTGTTGCAGTTGGAAGGGGGGGGTTCGAGGGCAGAAGTGTGGGAAGTGGATGAGATGCACTGAAGGGCATCATCAACCATGTGGGAGGGGACATTGTAGTCTTCAAAAAAGGAGGTGATCTGGTGTGTTCTGTGGTGGAACTGGTCCTCCTGGGACCAGATGCAATAGAGGCAGAGGAATTGGGAATAAGGAACAGCATTTTTACAGGAGGCAGGATGGGAAGAAGTATAATCCAAGTAGCTGTGGCAGTCGGTGGGTTTGTAGAAAATGTCAGTGTTGAGTCGGTCACCGTTGATGGGGATGGAGAAGTCTGGGAAGGGGAGGGAGGTGGCTGAGATTGTCCCGGTGAATTTAAGGTCAGAATGGAATGTGTTGGTGAAGTTGATGAACTGTTCAACCTCCTCGTGGGAGCACGAGGTGGTACCGATGCAGTCATCAATGTAGCAGAGGAAAAGGTGGGGAGTGGTGCCAGTGTAACTGCTGAAGGTGGACTGTTCCATGTAGTCGACAAAGAGACAGGCACAGGTCATGTGGGTGTCCATGGCTACCATGTAGCCAGCAGAGACAGGCACTGAGATAAGGACAACCAACGTCCAAAGATTCCAAACATAGTCAAAAATAAATTGTCTGGATTGGAGATTCAAGAATACCATTGAGAAACAAAATGCCAGACTCATGGATCCAACAAACTTGTGAGAAAGACAGTTATCCAATTCCGAAAACCAAGGTTCCGTAGAATGTTTCTATAGGAATGAAATCCTCTGTAAAGGAACTTGAAGGGATTAAAAACCTTCCAGAGGATGCAATGAAACAAGTACCTGATTCATCAGGACAAAATGTTCCGTGTGAAGGAAATTTGGGAGACAAAACACCCTTCAGTTTAAAGGGATCTTCTGGACACAGACAAGAACAGAATTAAGGTTACAATCTGCAAGCCAAACAATCACCATTCTTCATGTCCAAACAGAATATATTTTCTGGCAGAGTAATGAGACCACCAGACTATGAAGTCATAAATATAGGGATGAGTTGTGGTGGTAGTTAGTAAATACAATTATGGACATGAGTATATAAATATTATTGATTGATAAACACTTGCACGGAAATATTGCGTCAAGTATTACGCTCTGAAAGTGTTAATGGTGAGGAATACCTTAAGCACTATCAATTTTAATGATGTCACACAAAATTGAATGGGAGAATAACTCTGGGTCTTGAAAGAGATAAACTTACAATCCAGATTTCTGCTCAAACTTGCTATCAATCCCTCTCATACTAATTTAATTTATACCAGATTGCTAAACTGCATAATTAGCAAAGGCCTCTTCTTATTAATTACCGAGTGGTTTTCCTCTACCATATTAGACCAGGCAGGTCCTACAATATATAGCCTAAAAAGAGGATAGCTACAAATCTGTGAAAGCTGTTACATAGCTATCACAATTGCTTCCACTTTGGTGATGTACAAATCAACTCCAGAAGATCAAAAGGATCCAATCCATTGTAACAGATAGGCAGTAGAAACGGTAGCAAGCAAAGCTCTAATAAAAGCTGTTAACCTCCTCTGTTCTACCAGCTGACTAAGGGAGCAGCTGTACCATATTGATCTAATATTCTCAGTATATTAATGGCATAACGGCAGGAAATTACCAAGCATGACATCATCACTTGAGTACAACTCTTTTGAACCATGAGCAGCTTGGATGAATTGGACCTCAAAATTCTCAAAAATGATTAAAGAAATTTAGCCATGATACAGCACACATGTAGCAAACCTGACAAATGTAATATTCCATGAGCTTTTCCAGCACAGTAACACTAATCTGCAAAAAAAAAGTCCAATCAATTTCACTCCAATATTAATTTTGTTTACAGTCAAAGAAAACTTTCTGTTCTGAAGAAGAACTGGACCTGAAATGTTATCTCTGTTTTCTCTCTGCAGACCTGCTAGGTTTTTCTAGCAATTTGTGATTTTGTTTCTGATTTCCAGTATTTGCAGTTCTTTGCTTTGTTTTATAATTTAAGAAGTTTCTTTATTGAACAAACCCTTCATTCACAACCTTTTTTGCCTCACAGATTCAATCATAGAGTAAATCACCACTAATCTATTCAGAATCCTTCCCTTAGTGCGAGAGGACAATGACAGCTGATGCAGTGATGTTGAAACTGCCTTCCCCTAGCCTTGTCATGAAAGGTGGTCAAGTATTGTACTGTTCTCCCATTGTCACCACCATGAAAGTGATCTTAACATGCCCACATTTGTATCCTTGTTTAGCAAATCATTCTAGGAAAAAGTGAGGACTGCAGATGCTGGAGATCAGAGCTGAAAATGTGTTGCTGGAAAAGCGCAGCAAGTCAGGCAGTATCCAAGGAGCAGGAGAATCGACATTTCGGGCATGAAGAAGGGCTCATGCCCGAAACATCGATTCTCCTGCTCCTTGGATGCTGCCTGACCTGCTGCGCTTTTCCAGCAACACATTTTAGCAAATCATTCTCTCTAGTCTCATCCAGCCATATTTATGTGGTAGGCATTGTGCGGACACCTGCCTCTTAAGGTATCAATAAAAAGAAAGAGCTGCGAATGCTGGAAATTGAACAAAAACAGAAATTGGAAAATTGGATTCAGAAATTCAGAATTTGAGTCCTGAAGAACAGCCCCTGGACCCAAAATGTTAACTTTGGCTTTTTTCTCCAGTGACACTGCCAGACCTGTTAAGACTTTCCAGCATTTTCTGTTTTTGTCTTAAGACATTATCTTCTTCTCCATCATCTCAGAGGAAGAAGCCACAGATTCCTCAGAAGAACTACCAACAAGAATTCTAATGCGTCCTCAACCAGCTTAGGTGCTGTAGGTTGCTGAATATATTGCTTCCTCTGTAGAGCATTAGCATGTTCTTACTTAGCATAATGCTGTGTTTCATGGATCTCCATTATTCATAACATTGCCTTTGAGCAGCTTCCACTTGTCTACAGCAGAGATCCTGAGAATCAAGCAGCATCATCTTTCTGAACAATACCAGTATGATGACCTAGACTTAAAACCTGAATGGAGACTTGTTGTGAAAGAACCACTCTAGGGTCCTTGGAGGCTGTAGTGGAAAGTGGTGCTGCATTGCAGGAGATCGTGACATGGTATTTGACCATCAATATTATTTTGAAGCTGTGCAGCCACTTGATGTACAGTTGCTTTCCAGAAGCTGGCACCATGCACAGAGCTTGGAGGTCTATGCAGCGGTGGGAAAAATTAGAAGGAATGTAGTTAACCACTCCACCTCTGCAAAGAGTTTGGCACTACCATCGCTCTTCCACCTGCATGATTTCTTGGAAAACAGGTAATTCTTGTCCTCCTGTACATTTGCCACATCATGAGGGAAACTTCACAGTGTGGGTGGCTCGACATCCTCAGCAGGTCAGTGCTGGTCCTTGTCTTCTGGACACGTGACCCTCATTAATTTGTCTAGTAGCCCTTAGTTCAGCAGATACAGGGACAGCTACAGCTTCTGTGGCTGGATTCATGGAGTTAATTCCAAGGAGACTATGTAGGCAATATCAGAAACAAAGCTCCTAGTCAAAAATATGCATGTTCCTAAGTCACAGAACACAAGATACATTTGAATGACACCCTTCAAACACCCTGACAAGAAGGCTGGTGGGCTGCCTGTACATGGATGTGCACGTTTTTGCCCTAATTCAGATGTCTGTTGTGAAAGCTTTTCAGCATACATGCACTTGCAATTTGTACATATGGCAACAATAATGAGGTCCTTTCCTAATACCTACGACATGTGCAGTACCCAATAGAGACAGCACGGCATGTAATATAATTACATGGACGTTTTGCGGTCCAAGGTGTCTGTGAGCAGCCCAAGCAACCTATGCAGGCTGTGGGAGATGATTGCAACATTGACAACTAAAGTAACTCTGTCCAGACCACAAGATGTTATTTGTGTTTTACAGCCTTTAGTAGGATGGATTTGTACTGTTTAATCAAGAGTGCTTTTGACCAGCATTCTCTCTAATTTTCTTTCCAGCTGATAAGGATTCTGAGACCATGCACAACTTCTGGAGCTGGAAGTCAATGCTGAAATTGGTCTTCTGATGCCATTTGTGGAACATCAGAGTGACTGCACATGTGCAGCTGAGAAGCAGTGTTGTTTATCGCCAGGAGTTTTAGTCAGCATAGTGGATCAATGCACAAAGACTATATGCAGCATTCTGTGATAACAGGTGTCTTTTAGTTGTACTGTGCAGACATCTCTTCAATGCTATTACTTTTTGAAGGGTGTCAAATTGCACAAAAGTGGAGCTCCCTGCTGTAGAAAGAAAAAAACTTATTCTGCACACATCAGGTATAGTGGTAGCCATTTTCTTTTTCCATTGAACATTTGCAATTTAGATGAGAATAGAAGACAATAGTGGCAGCATTTCATGAATCATTTACTTTAGGTGATTTCTGAAGGAAGTCAGATCTCTAACTTTTGTAGTTCTGTGTTTTTTGTTTTCAGTTTAACTCTTCACTTTCTCATTTTACCTTCTGAGTCCCAGGCATCCAGCTCTTTCATGCCAGACCTAATCACACACTGTCTTCCCATCGAAGACAGGATTGTAGTAACTGTTGACAATACACCCTTCACAACACTCCTTGCTCTCCCATGTTCTACTATTTCCCACTCTCATGTTGAATTGCCCCACCTCTTTCCATAGGGTCCACCCAACTTATCTGCATGACCATGGCTGATCCTCTATCTCAATGCTTCACTCCCACTATCTCCCATTAACTCTTAAAACCTTTAACATCTCAAAATCTATTTCAATCTAAATCTATTCAGTGATTTTACCTCCACAAATGTCTATGTTTGAGAATTTCATATGCTCACCGCCCTCTGAGTGAAAACATTTCTTATCTCAGTCTGCTACCCACTTTCCTGAGACTATGACCTCCTTTTCTGAATCTCAGGTCTGGGGAAACATATTCTTCAATCCAGCCTCTCTAGCCTATCGGAATTTTGTCTCTCAATCACTGCCTTCCATTCTAAACTCCAGTGAATTTTGTCCCAGTGGTCAGAATCTTTTTTCAGAGCAAACCTGCCATCGCAGGAAAGTCTGGTGAACTTTTGCTGCACGTTGTCTCTGACTAGTTATATCTTGAGTAAGAAGATCAAAACTGCACACAGTACTCTTGGTGTGATCACATTAATGCCCTGCACAGATGCAATAAGATTTCCTTGCGCCCGTTTGAAAAAAAGATTTTACAATGAAAGCTAATGTGTAATTTGCTTTCCCAGCTTCTTTCTGCACAGGCACATTTGCTTTCGATGACTAGAGTACAAAAACACCCACATCCCTTCATACATTAATATTTCCAAAACTATCACCATGTAAGTAATGTTCTGCCATTCTGTTTTTTCCAACTAAGTGGACAGCTTTACCTTTATCCATGGATTGCTGCATCTGTCAAGCATTTGCCCACTCACTCATTTTGACTCGTTATAAACATGTGGGTGTTCGACACCTTTAAGGGAGTAAAAGCGAGCAGTGACAGCACTAAGTGTTCTCCATAAGTCACAATGTAACATGTTCTCCAGCTACTGCGGTAACTAGTTGCTTGGAAACGACAAAACAGATTCGAATTTGGCCAATCAGTTTAAATTATACCCTGACAAAATACCAAATTCCAATCAAGTTTGAATTTAGTACGTTGACACTCTTAAAAGCCAATGACACAATCCGATGCTTTGGGGTATAAGACTAGGGAAAATTGCACACTTGGGAGGAGAACTGCTACCAGACCAACAGATATAGACTGCTAGTCAGAACTCTCTAAGAGGTACCTGTCTAGGGAAGGAGTTTGCACAGAGAAAAACCTCAACACTGACCTGGGGAGCAAATCTACCCATGAAGGTAAAGAGAAGATTCGACTGCTGGTTAGTTCTAAAATTTGAATTTTTCCGTACATCTTAATTGGGAGTTTTATTGGACTAGTATTATAGAAGGGAAGGTAAATGATAGGTTAGAGGAAGGAATTGTAAATAGTTGTTAGTTAATTATTCTCTGTTATACTTTAAGAAATAAAGTTGTTAATTTTTACCTTAAATAGTTCTTGGCCACTCAAATGCTTACAGATTACTGCATGGGATAAATATTTTCTGTGTTGCTGGTTTTAACTTAAGCAGAAGGATTTATCCCGTGTCATAACATTCAACTGACTTGAAGCATTTTTATATCCTCTTCACCACTCATACTCCCACCTAGCTTTGTGTTTTCAATAAACATATCAATATTACATTTGCTTTCCTCATCCAAATCTTTGACATAAATTGTGAATAGCCTGCGGCCAAGCACTGAACTCTGTGGTACCCCACTTGTCATTATCTTCCACTCTGCAAACAACCCAATATTCTCTACTGTTTCCTGTCTACTAGCCAATTCTTAGTCCATATCCATATGTTACCACTAATATCATGTGCTTTGATTTTGCACAGTAACTTTTTATGTGGGATTTATCAACAGCTTTCCAAAAATAAAAACAAACACACAACAACTGGTTCCTCCTCATCTATTCTACTAAAGTCCAAAACAAAACTCCATTAAGTTTGTCAAGCATGATTACCCTTTCATAAATCCATTGTTACTGTGTTGTTCTATTTTATCAGTAACTTGTGATCAAACTTTGTCTTATTATAAATAGAACTGTATTCAATACGACATATCATTCTTTGCATCCCAGTATTTTTACTCCAATTCTGACAATTGATTTCCCCAGCATCTCACCACATCAGTGATCCCCTGATGCCAGTGTCTATGGCCAGAGATGTGAGCAGTCATCGCTCATGGAGAATTGCTGTTCAAGGTGGAAACCCAGAGGAGCAAGTGACAAGTTGGATCTACCAAGTACCCTGACTTCTATGCCATGAATCAGTACTGCCTGGTTTCTCTCCAGCATGTGGGATGATAGGAAACTTCATATAAATGAGGCATAACACAAGGTTCTAAAGACGTATCAATTATCTAGGGGGCAAATGGATCCCCAACCATTGACTAGTGAGATTCTCTCATGTGATTCAAACAAAAATTGAAAAAAATAGACATTGGTTGCAATCTAATTTTTCCAAGCTTGTAATATGTTCCAACTGACTCACCATTGTCCACGTCATTCATGGGCTGGGAAAATTTGACTAATGGTTGCAAGTACAGCCCAGTAAGTTTTGGCTGCTAGCACACAATATGCACCCAACAGTGTGACTTAAAATAGACCTGTGAAGTTGAATTTCCAGAAGGAAATGACATAAATATGCAATACCTACCATTCCAGAATATGGTCTCAGATTCTCCTGATGTTTCAATTTATAATTAATATATCGAGGTGGAGAGGTTAGGAATTGAATTTACCTATTTCCATGTAATTGTGTTGCCTTCCTCTTAGGGAATATTTATGGTAATCTGAAGTGATACCTGCTGCAGTTCCAGAGAAATTATCAGCTTCGTATAGGTCTCTAATAGGTGTAAAGCCTCATTTGAAAGATGAATACTTTTGATTATTACTTCCGTTGAAAAGTGAATCAAGATAGAGAATTTTGTTGCTTTAAGGCATTTTAAAAAAAACCTAACAATACTGAAGCCCAAAGATTAGTTGTTACTGAATAATCTTCCAAAAGCAACTACAGTTTTCCCTGATCAAAAAGAAATGCAATGAAATAAATTTTGCATTGTATATTGTACAGTTATAATTTGTCTGGACCGTGAGTATGGATACTTAAGAAGAATGGATCACTTGCAATTAAATTCCGTTTAATTTGATTACATGGACTGCTTCTGAAATTGATCCCAAATCAATAAAAAAAATGTTGGCACTTTAGTGAAACTTAATCTTTATTTATGGAAGTCTCTGTGCTGACTTAAATTGTAAAATCCATAAATTTCTATGGAAACTTAATGCAATTCAATTACATTGAGCTAAACTGCTCAAATAATTTGAACATTCTGTCGAACTCAAGCAAATTCACACTGGTAATCTATATCTGAAACTGTCTTTTGAATTGTGTGGTTAGGAAATCTTTATTAAAAGAATGGAAGACTTCTGAGGCTCTCTCATTGAAATATTAAGCTGTATCAATGAATGTGATGTCAGACAGAGGGAAGCGTTTTTATAACATCAAAAATGAGCAACTGCTGAGATATATAGAAACACTTGAAATAGCAGGGCACATATGATTGAACTACTGAAACAGAGCTTGTAAAAATGTCAAGGCACCAATATGATTTGCCTTAGATAAGGAGTTATGCAACAGACCTCTATTCATGATGCCTTTCATGGGTACTGCAGAAATTGGGGTACAGGCAGGAGTTCTCATTATTGTTGCCATATGTACGTTCTGTTTCCATATGAACATCAAAATACTTGATCAAAGTACATCTGAAACAGAACGAAAATGTGTGACATCCATGGAGAGGCAACCCACTGGTTTCTTTTATGGGGGCCTCCATGTCTCAATGATTGGAGGCTGCTGTGCTCATGTCTGCTGAATGACTACATTAATGAAGGCTGCTTGCTTGCTGACATTGCCAACATAGGTTCATTGGAACCATTTCCAGTGAATCCAGCATAGAGCAGTGCTCATCCCTATGACAACTGCATTAATCCATCAATGACAAAACATTGTTCATTGAAACGGTGCATCTGGAAGCCCCAATCCTAACCTGCATCAACTTCCAATGGATGCGGAATTGCCCCCTATGACTGAGCTTTGAGTTATTGGTGCCTTCATGATGCAGTGAGAGCCATAGTCCCTGATCTTCCATGGAATATTTTGCAGATGAGGGCAGGCAGTATTAGCATGCTGGGCCAGAAGTGCCATGTCATGCCAAGCAATGTATCGAACATATACGTTACATCAAGTTTCCATACAGGTGCTGTTGGGGGCTTCATACTGGTACTATTCAGAGAGAGAATGTCACTTGATCATCAGAATCTCTACTTTAGATAAACAGGAGAATGCACTGAGGATATGGGATAGACAATGGATATCCATAACAGCCACAGCATTGTGGTGAGTAAGAACAGGAGGATACTCTTCAGAGAGAAGAACACCATTAGCATTATATAACACAGCAGCACTGACCAAAGCAGAGTTAGGACTTCTCTTCTGAACTTTGTTTATCAAAACCAAATTGTGTGAAGTAATCTTTCACTGATTGCAAACAGTCTGATACAGTTGAGATGAAAATGTCTGTAATCCTAACTGCAACTGCAGGTTAATGGTTTGATCTTTCCAAATGGTTCATGCTGTTTAAAAAAGTTAAGGTTGCAAATGGATAGAAGCATTCACAACATTTGATGCTCCCTCATTAAATCATGACAGTTTCATGTTAATATGGATGCAATGGAAAGGATAGGTATCACTCAGACAGGGTTGGAACATTATGTAGTGCTAGGATGGCCCGTGTGTCCACTTCATTCTTGTAGTTGCATCCAAAGTGACATTAGCTCACACAGCTGATGGTGAGAAGTGAACATATATTCATAGATGTGAGAACATATTTGTAATGCAATGCCTTCAGTTTTCTTTCTTTTCCAACATGTCTTTTCCTAGATCCAGAGTATGATTGGAACCATAAGAAATAGGAGCAGGAGTAGGCCATTGAGCCCATCAAATCTGTCCCACCATTCAACAAGATCATAGTGGAGCTTATAATCCTCAACTCTACTTTCTTGCTTTTTCACCCAATCAATTTCTTTATTGATAAAATAATCTGTATCAGAGCCTTGAATATACTTAATGACCTAACCCTCTACAGTAAAGAATTCTTTACTAAGTCGGTAAATGAAATCATACTACATGGAATACAATGTAAAAAAATTGGCCATGTGTAATCAATTTGTCTTCTGTGTGCCTTAATGTCTATCCTAGAATTATTTTTGCAGTTAGGCTGCTGACTTTTATTGGCGGAGATTAGAGACTTTGGAGCACAAACTTGAGAAATCCTTGTGGTTGCTTCACACAACTTTGTTCAATGGATGTATTAACACCAAACCTGTACATCTGTTTTTTGACAGGGAGGTTTGACAGTGGAACCATCTGCTTTAGGGCTCTCAAATACTTTTATCTCAAGTACTTTTGAGCTGCATACATTGACAAAGAAGGAGAAAACCTTATTGATTCTTTACTAATACTATTCTGAAGACAACCATCAGCACTGTGGCAAAATATGTATAAATAATTGTCTAATTTTCCCACTAGCTCGTGAGGCATGACCCAACTTCCATATGGCAATACAATTGAAACTGAGAATTCATTATGAGAATACCTGAAGGTACAAATTCATGTCCTGCCACTCTGCGTTGGTGCAGCAATGTAAAGACTTCAGTCTTGTTCCACTTGCTGTAAATTCAATTTAAGCAGATGTTAGTTGATCAGAAAAAACACAACATTCATGTTGTAGTTTCTAACAAGGGGTTTGTTATATTTAGTTAACATTCTTATGCAATAAATAGTCTGAGCAAAAATGCAGCATAAAGCTGAGAAGTATATTGGAGTGGGGAGGGGTGAGAAGAGAGAGAGAGCAGGAAAGAGAGAGTGAAAGAATGGGTGAGAGAGAGTGAAAGGAAGAACAAAAGGGAGACAGAGGGAGAAAGGGGTGAGGGGGCGAGAAAGAGAGGACAAAGGGAGGGAGAGAGAGAGTAAAGGAGAGAGAGAATGAGAGGCTAATACTCCTGCGAGGGCTACTGAAAGAAGACAAGGATGTGCCGCTCATAGCTTCTGTTCAAATTCAGTGGTGGGCCCTTATTCTCAGTGCGTAACATTACCAGTATTTAAGACATTTCTAAATGTCATTCCTCCTTATTGCTGTTATATATTCCCTGAACAAAATTGTGTAATGAATATTATTGATTTTAATGGTGACCTAGGAGTTTAATCTAAAGGCATAAATCAACAAAAGAGAGATCAAAGTCAGAATATGGTCCTGCTCTACCTGGGAGGTCAGGCAGTGTTCCAATGTCTGGGAGTAAAAAATGTGCAGGCAGTGTCTCCCTTTGCAGGTCCTGGAAGTCTGACTTTCAGAGCTGGAGCAATAGATGGGGGCACTTGACCATCCACAAGGGCCACTCTATCGTGCATAACATGTTTGGATAGATGGTCACTTAGCACGACAAGACTCTCTCGGCAGGGCGGGTACCAATCACTACCAGGGAGAGAAAAGGGAGTCGGTGTGCAATGCAGGAGTCCCCAGGAGCCATTCCTTTGCAAACACATATGTACCATTTGGATATTGTTAGAAGGAATGCGGAATGAACAGCCCAAGAGGAAAACAACAATAGTTAAATTTGTTGCACCATATTTGTTGCCCTGCTGATTAGGAAAGGTGGACTAAGCATGGGAAGGCTGTGGCACGAGGGGATTCTATTGTAAGGGAAATAGGTCGACTTTCTGTGGCCACAAGAGAGGTTCTATGGTGGTATGTTGACTCCTCGATGTTAGACAAAAATGAGGACTGCAGATGCTGGAGATCAGAGTTGAGAGTGTAGAGCTGGAAAAGCACAGCAGGTCAGGCAGCATCCGAGGAGCAGAACAATTGACGTTTTGGGCAAAATCCCTTTATCAGGAATGGTAGAGTCAAGGATTTTGCAGAGTGACATCAGGTCATTCCGGTGTGAGTATAGAGTGGCCACGATCACGTTGATACCAATGGCAGAAACAAAAAGAAATGAGATCTGCTCTTGGGCAGGGCTTGGACTGATGCCCTAGTGGTAGTGTGCAAGTGTTTGCCAGTGTGGTAACATTGCATCAAGGATGGCAACTTATACAGGGAGGCAGAGAAAGGGAGACAAATATAAAAATAAAGTTATAATTGTAAAAAGAAAAGTGATATGCAGAAAATTCAAGGGCAAGAAGCAAACAAGGCACAGCACAAAATAATGGGAACAGGACTAAGAATGTTAAGAAGGTGAATCTTAAGGTCGAGTGTCTTAATTAGAGGAGCATTCACAATAAAGTGGATGAATTAATAGACATAACCAGATACAAAATAGTTGGGATTATGGAGATACAGCTTTAGGGTGACCAGGACAGGAACAAATATCCAGGGGCATTCAGTTTTTTGTAAGTACTGACAAATAGAAAAAGGAATTGGGATAGCTTTGTTGATTAAGGAGGACATTAACACAATAACAAGGAAGGATATTAGCTCCAGTGACATAAAATCTGTGTGGGTAGATCTTACAATCACCAATAGACAGAAAACAATTGTGAGATTTGTACATAGAACTCAAACTATAGTGGTAACTGGTAACTGAGAATTAGAGATGCAAGCAATAAAGTGCAGCTGTAATTATGGGTGACTTTAATCTGCATACAGATTGGACAAATCAGATCAGTTGCAATGCTGTGGAGGAGGAATTCCTGGGATGTGTAAGAAATGGTTTGTTGGATCAATGTATCGAGGAAGCAATGAGTCAATAGGTCATCCTAGACAGGGCATTGCATAAAAAGATCAGTTTGTGAGGCACCTTGGGGAGGACAGTGACCATAATATGATAGAATTCATCATTAAGATGGAGAGTAATGGAGTTGATTCAATGTATGTGGTCCTGAAGCTAAATAATGGAAACAACAATGAGTCATGGAGTTCTAGAGTTGTACAACATGGAAATAGATCCTTTGGTCTGGTTTGTTTGTGTAGACCAGATTTTCCAAATTAAATTCATGGTATGAGGTGGAGCAGGCTATCAAATTGGGAAGCTTAAATGTGCAATGGTGGATGGTCAATGGTAAACATTTAAAATGTGGATGGTAGAATTGCAACAATTGTTGGTTATTAAATGGCACAAAAACAAAATGGGAAATGTGGCCTAACCCATGGGTAGCAAAGGAAGTTAGGAATGGTATTAGATCCAAGAGAAGGCCTGCTAATTGGCCAAAGAAGCAGCAGACCTGAGGGTAGGGAGCAGTTTGGATTTCAGCAGAGAAGCACTGGTTAAGAAGGGGCAAATAGAGTATGCTTGCAGGGAATATACAAACTGATTTTATAGGTATTTGAAAAAAAAATATTAACAAAGACAAATGTAAGTCTGTTATAGTCAAAAGTTATAATGGGGAACAAAGAGATGACAGACCAATTAAATACATCCATTATTTAAGTCCTCCTTTGTGAAGACAGAACCAAAGTCCCAAAATTGTTGAAGAACACAACTTCTGTGGCCTCGTGCTAATGTAACCACTACTTCAAAAACAAGATAGAGAGAAAACAGTAAATTTTAGACTGGTTAGCAGGATGTCAGCAGTAAGGAAAATACTCGAGTCCATTATAAAAGAATTAATAGTAAAGCAGTGGAAATAGTGACAGGATTGGACAAGTCAGCATGGATTTTTGAAAGGGAAATCATTCTCAACAAATCTCCTGTCACTTTGGGAATATGTACCTAGTAGAGTTGATAAGGTGGAGCCAGTGAATGTGATTTCTTGGACATCAGAAAACTTTCAATAAGATCCCACACAAGAGATTAGCATGTAAAATTAAAGCACATGAGACGAGGGCAGTGTCTGGACTAAAATATTATCTTTGTCAATATATTTTTCTTTTTGCATACCTGTACAAGTGTTTTGAATAAAGTGGATAAAGAACTAGTTGTCTGACATAACACAAAGAGAGTTGCTGCCAGTGACTGGTGAGTTACTGCATGGATTAGTGGACATTGTATATTCATGTTTCAGGTGAGAGAGCTAAGTGTAATATTTCCAAGTTTGCAGATGACACAAAGCTGGGTGTGAGGGTGAACTCTGAGGAGAATGAAATTGGGTAGTTTGAGTAATTTGGCCAAATTCAGTGAATCAACAAATGCATGGCAAACACATAATTATATGGAAAAATGTGAGGTCGTCCACATTGGTAGCAAAAACAGGCAGACACATTAGTATTTGAATGATGATAAATTTGGAAAGGGGGAAGTGCAATGAGTGCTGGATATTCTTGCGCATCAGTCACTGAAAGCAAGCATGCAGGTACAGCAGGTGGTGAAAAATGAACTGGCAGCTTGGTCTTCATTGCAAGAAGATTTGAGTACAGAATAGTGATATTTTCCATATATACAGGGCCTTGTGAGACTGCATTTGAAGTATTGTGTACAGTTTTCATTTCAATATCTGAGGCAGGATGTTCTGGCTGTGAAGGAAGTGCAGTAAATGTTAATCAGACTGATTCCTGGGATGGCACAACCCAGGAAGAGTGTGTGAATTGCTCAGGACTGTGTTCACTGAAATTTAGAAGAATAAATGTGGGAGGAACTCAAAGAGAGCTGTAAAAGCCTAACAGAAAAAAGGTTATATGCAGGCAGGATATTCCCAATGATTGGGGGGGTCCTGAAACAGGGGTCATAGTTTAATGATACGGGATACGCCATTTCAGATTGAGATGAGGAGAGATTTCATCACCAAGAGAGTAGTGAGCCTGTGGAATTCTCTACCACAGGTAAAGGGATGGCTGGAATATGGGAAGCCTTCAGAAATTAGATAACAAGAATCCAGCGAAAGTATATTCCTGTCAGGGTGAAAGGGAAGGCTGGTAGGTATAGGGAATAAGACATAAGACCATAAGATATAGGAGTGGAAGTAAGGCCATTCGGCCCATCAAGTCCACTCCGCCATTTAATTATGGCTAATGGGCATTTCAACTCCATTCACGAGCATTCTCCCCGTAGCCCTTAATTCCTTGCGACATCAAGAATTTATCAATCTCGGCCTTGAAGCTGTTTAGCTTCCCGGCCTCCACTGCACTCCACGACAATGAATTCCACAGGCCCACCACTCTCTGGCTGAAGAAGTATCTCCGCATTCCTGAATGTTTGATGACTAAAGAAATTGAGGGTTTGGTTAAGAAAAAGAAGGAAGCATATGTCAGGTACAGACAGGATAGATCGAGTGAATCCTTAGAAGAGTATAAAAAAAGTAGTATACTTAAGAAGGAAATCAGGAGGGCAAAACTGGGACATGAGATGGCTTTGACAAATAGAATTAAGGAGAATCCAAGGGGGTTTTACAAATATATTAAGGACAAAAGGGTAACTAGGAAGAGAATAGGGCCCTTCAAAGATCAGCAAGGCGGCCTTTGTGTGGAGCCACAGAAAAGGGGGAGATACTAAATGAATTTTTGCATCAGTATTTACTGTGGAAAAGGATATGGAAGATGGGCCAATGGGCTGAGAAGTGGCAGATAGAGTTTAATTCAGATAAATGTGAGGTGCTGCATTTTGGGAAAGCAAATCTTAGCAGGACTTATACACTTAATGGTAAGGTCCTAGGGAGTGTTGCTGAACAAAGAGACGTTGGAGTGCAGGTTCATAACTCCTTGAAAGTGAAGTCGCAGGTAGATAGGATAGTGAAGAAGGCTTTTGGTATGCTTTCTTTTATTGGTCAGAGTATTGAGTAGAGGAGTTAGGAGGTCATGTTGCGGCTGTACAGGACATTGGTTAGGCCACTGTTGGAATATTGCATGCAATTCTGGTCTCCTCCCTATTGGAAAGATGTTGTGAAACTTGAAAGGGTTCAGAAAAGACTTACAAGGATGTTGCCAAGATTGGAGGATCTGAGCTACAGGGAGAGGCTGAACAGGCTGGGGCTGTTTTCCCTGGAGCATCGGAGACTGAGGGGTGACCTTATAGAGGTTTACAAAATTATGAGGGGCAAGGATAGGATAAATAGACAAAGTATTTTCCCTGAGGTCGGGGAGTCCAGAACTAGAGGGCATGGGTTCAGGGTGAGAGAGGAAAGCTATAAAAGAGACCTAAGGGGCAACTTTTTCATGCAGAGGGTGGTACGTGTATAGAATGAGCTGCCAGAGGATGTGGTGGAGGCTGGTACAATTGCAACATTTAAGAGGCATTTGGATGGGTATATGAATAGGAAGAGTTTGGAGGGATATGGGCCAGGCGCTGGCAGGTGGGGTCTGCAGTAGAAAGGTTTTGTGTGGCTCCTTTCTTGAAAAGGATTGCTGCCATTTGGTTTGTGCTGCCGATTTGATGTTTGTTCTGAGAGATGGCTTTATAGGAGAGATACATTAAGATTCTGCAATTATACTTGCAGAAAACACGACCTACTCAGAAAAAATGAATTTTCTGGAGGGTGTCACCTGTGCGATTGAGCCCAGCTTAATGAATAAATTCTTTGATTGTGATTTTGACCTGTCAGCAAATTCTCATGATGGATGTCAGGTGTTTGTGATGGCAGCATTCCAGACTTTTGATATGACATTTATAGCAGACACAGGATTCTATGTCATCTCCAGAATGATAAAATCAATGGCTTTACAGAATTCGATTTTAGTCTTTGACTTAGTACAGTGTTACTTCCAGACAAAATATGAAGTTGGCTATGAGCACAACTAGCTTTCTGAATGTGTACATAGATATCATCATCAATAATAGCATCCCTAGCAAGCACATTATCAAGTGTGATATTTTTTCTGCACTCTCAAGACTAATGCCATCAACAGTGGTGCCTGGTGCCTCAATGTTGCTTTATGCTAATTAAAACTTAATATCCCAGAAACACTGACTTGAAAGCCATAGGTTTGGCAGCACACAAGAATTTGTTTGTCATAGACTGCATTGCTTTGTTGTTATGGGCAGTTAGGATACAATTATTGACTGACAAGAACTCTGATTACTGCATCTGTGACTTTGTTGTAGACATGTCGAGAGAGATTGCAAAGCTTCATTAACCGAAACGAATGTTGATGCCTGCAGACATGTCTCTGGTGGCATCTTTAAGCATGGTAACAAAAAGGAGATTGAAGAGCTGGGAATCTACAACACATTTTTGAATCGTGCTTCTGGCTACTGCAAAGGGGTTGAAATCTTACCTTAGGCACATACACGTGTCATTTCATTGCATGCAATTTTTAAAAAGTAAATCAGCTAATTGCAACAACACAAGAAAATATATTAAAATAGAAAAATGTACAGTGGCCAGTACAGTCTCAATATTTAATCACGTTTATATTATGGATATCATGGTTACAGGGAGAAGGCAAGAAAATGGTGTTGAGAAACATATCAGCCATGATTGATTGGTGGAGCAGACATGATGGGCCAAATGGCATAATTTTGCTCGTATGTCTTATGGCCTTGTGATTTTTCAGCAGTTAAAGGTACAGTTCAAGCCTCAAGAATATAAAGATCTTCTGTTGATTAGGCTACTTCAGTAATTCTGAATGGCAGAATGTTAAATATAGGAGAAAGTGAGGACTGCAGAGGCTGGAGATCAGAGCTGAAAATGTGTTGCTGGAAAAGCGCAGCAGGTCAGGCAGCATCCAAGGAGCAGGATAATTGACGTTTCGGGCATGAGCCAAATATGCCCAAGAACATAGCAGTTATTTAGCCACTGAGAATCTTTACTGCTTCAAAGTAGAAATTGAATGTATAGATTAATTATAACTTTAGAAATAAATCCATTAATAACATGAACATCACAGTTGAAAATACATCAACACCTGCCTGTCAGTCATTTAGATCCTACACTTTGACACACTCACCTCTCCCAAAAAAATTACTCTGTTTAGAATCCCTACAGTGTGGAAACAGGTCCTTCGGCCCAACAAGTCCACACTGACCCTCCAAAGAGTAACCCACCCAGACCCATTCCCCTAACTAATGCACCTAACTTACACATCCCTGTATACTACAGACAATTTAGCATGGCCAATTAACCTGACCTACACATCTTTGGATTGTGGGGGGAATGCCCATGGATACACAGGGAAAATGTGCAAACTCCACGCAAAAAGTTACCCGAGGCTGGGATCAAACCTGGGTCCCTGCCCTGATGCTGCGAGGCAGCAGTGCTAACAACTGAACCACTGAACTGCCATGCTCCTTCTTCTTTCAAGACCCTCCTGAAAAGCAACCTAACTGACACCCTGCCAATTTCTATATTTGGCAGATTATGCATCTTTAAACCATATTGGGCCATTACTTTTTGTGTTAAAGATCCTGACTACATCTTATTGTACCTCATGATGTACCAACCTATATTTATATTATGTTCTACTGTTCAAGCAGGAATTTCACAATTCACTTAACTGACTGATGAATTGGAAAAATGTAGCATGTAAATACAATAAAACACATTCGTACATACAGTAAAGTGCATCCCTATATTCTTAGAGCTCAAATCAACCTATACTATTCTCACCACATACAATGACTTATAGGACTTACAAAATTAGGAAAAGAAGCATTTTTTTGTTGCCTGTGTAACAAAGTCATAATGCCAGTAACATTACTGATTACATTATATTTAATTGAAGTGACAGAGCTTCAGTTTGCTGAATGTCATTGTATCTTCATAAAATAGTCAAGAAATTTAAATTTAAAAAATTCACAACCTAAAGAACTGACCTAATTTTGTCAATTATTTCCAGATATCTTTGACACTAAGAACACAAGATTGATGTCAAATCCCAGTCTTGCCACAAACATACTCTGATCAGCTGTAAAGGTCACTCATTCAATCAACCAAACAATTTTGTCAGTTAAGGAACAGAGCCCAATTCAGCCTCAGCGGTCCTTTCTGGCGAGTTCAGTCTGTCCTATTTGCTTATGCCCTACAGAACTGTGCACAGAGAAAGAAGTAGGCAGACAGCCACAGCTGGTGAGAACTGCTAATATATTTGCACTGAATTAATAATTGGCACATGACCAAGCAAGGATTTTAAGTGGCCTGCTGACTGGAGAGCGAGGGAACATAACATCCCTTGGTATCTCCAAATCCTTAAAGGCTAACAATTTAACTCCTTTAATTAATAGCATCAATTAGACAAAGGGACAGAGATTTAGAATGAAGGACAAAGACTGCTTTTAAAAACTGCGGTTGCAGTTGGAACAGGAAACAAAGAAAGGAACTGTTAGGATAATAGCTGCTATATATTTGCACTTCTCTTAAGGATTGGTATGCTACAGTGTATTTTATTGGGTAGAGAGGTGTACAAGTACATAGATTTTAAGAAATAATATTGTATATTTTATATTTGATTGACTCAAGTAAAACTATTAAACCATAAATAAGATTTACACTGAAACACTTCACAAGTTGAGGACGCTTCTTTTTTTAAATACAGGCATAATGTTCTGTCGTCCGACAGTATGTGAACAATGGAATGCACAGCCTAAATACTTTCCAATTCCTACATTTCATGGCCAATCCTTTCAGCACAAAAGACCATAAATAAATGCTGATTCTGCCGAGCATAGTTTTCATACTAGCAAATGGAATAAAAGATATTTAATCCGTAAGGGAATCAAATATTGTGGGTAAAAGTCAGGGAGTGGAATTGAACTTTCAGCTGAGCCATGATCTCATTGAGTAGTAGAGTAGGTTTACTTCTGTTCCCATGTTTTATGGTCTGAAGAAGTTATAATAAGGAAATATCAAAAACTATTGGTTACTAATTTCATTCAAAATTCTCCTGTTGACCTTTGTGGAAAACAAAGCATTTACTTAGTTATTCATTAAATACAGATCCTTGAAGGCAACTGATCACCACTTCACTTGCTGAGTTTAAGGTGATGATCCAATATTTGTAGCATTGTCTGTGTCTCTCCATAAATTCAGTACCGGAATTGGACTGAGGGCCAAGAATTGTACAGGGGCCCTGGCCTGAACTGAAGCTGCTGAGCAAG
Organism: Chiloscyllium plagiosum; assembly: GCF_004010195.1. NCBI lineage: Eukaryota > Metazoa > Chordata > Chondrichthyes > Orectolobiformes > Hemiscylliidae > Chiloscyllium > Chiloscyllium plagiosum. The sequence goes on from NC_057721.1 coordinate 30,463,802, forward strand.
AAATTCACTCATTGTGGTTTTTCAAAGGCTGCCATTTTACAGATAGGATTTGTCACAAGGAATTTGTGACTTCCTGTGCTTTTCATTTGTTGATTCAAAGGATGTTGTAGGAAGGAATCTCCACATGAAGTGGAAGCTGGATAGTGGGTAAATAGATGTGATTAGCTGCTTAAATCCATCTAAGCTACACTTCACCTACCACTCCTTGATGGTCTGTTCAATTTACCCACTATAACGTTGGACATAATATTGCATGTTACTGAAAACCATGTGTATTAGGTTTTGAAGAATCAACAAAGAGGATTGATGAGGCAGAGCAGTAGACATGATCTATATGAACTTCAGTAAGGCATTTAACAAGATTCCCCATGGGAAACTGGTTAGCAAAGTTAGATCTCATGGAATACAGGGAGAACGAGTCATTTGGATACTGAACTGGCTCAAAGGTAGAAGACAGAGGGTGGTAATGGAGGGTTGTTATTCAGACTAGAGACCTGTGACCAGTGGAGTGCCACAAGGATCGGTGGCATGACCTTTTTGTCATTTATATAAATGATTTAGATGTGAGCATAAGAGGTATAGTTAGTAAGTTTGCAGTTCACATCAAAATTGGAGATGTAGTGGACAGCGAAGAAGGTTACCTCACATTACAATGGGATCTTGATCAGATGGGCCAATGGGCTGAGAAGTGGCAGATGGAGTTTAATTTTGGTAAATGTGAGGTGCTGCATTTAGGGAAAGCAAATCTTAGCACGACTTATACACTTAATAGTAAGGTCCTAGGGAGTGTTGTTGAACAAAGAGACCTTGGAGTGCAAGTTCTTAGCTCCTTGAAAGTGAAGTCACAGGTAGATAGGATAGTGAGAAAAAAATGTTTGGTATGCTTTCCTTTATTGGTCACAGTATTGAGTACAGGAGTTGGGAGGTCATGTTGCGGCTGTACAGGACATTGATTAGGCCACTGTTGGAATGTTGCGTGCAATTCTGGTCTCCTTCCTATTGGAAAGATGTTGTGAAACTTGAAAGGGTTCAGAAAAGGTTTACAAGGATGTTGCCAGGGTTGGAGGATTTGAGCTATAGGGAGAAGTTGAATATGCTGGGGCTGTTTTTCTTGGAGGATCAGAGGCTGAGGGGTGACCTTATATAGGTTAATAAAATCATGAGGGGCATGGGGTGGGGGAATACAGAACTAGAGATCATAGGTTTAGGGTGAGAGGGAAAAGATATAAAAGAGACCGAGAGGCAACTTTTTCATGCAGACGTTGGTACATGTATGGAATGAGCATCAGAGGAAGTGGCGGATGCTAGTACAATTGCAACATTTAAAAGGCATTTGGATGGGTATATGAATGGGAAGGATTTGGAGGGATATGGACCAGGTGCTGGCAGGTGGGACTAGATTGGGTTGGGATATCTGGTCGGCATGGACGTGTTGGACCTAATGGTCTGTTTCCGTGCTGTACATCTCTATGACTCTATGAATCTATAACATTGAGGAAGGTATTGGCAGTCGGGTCTGTTAGAAAAATGCCATAAATTTCAAGCACGGGTCTGTTAGAAAAATGCCATAAATCTTGACAAAAATATATTCTTGACTGCAGAATCTCCTACTGAAACCCATTGAACACTTCAGACTTTGAAAATTCTTGCCTCTGCCTTAGTTGAAATTGGTGATACTGTACCTTATAATTCTCAGACTGATTGACTCAGCTAAAATGACTTATCAAATATAAAACATCAAAATTAAAAGGAAGATTAATATATTATTAATGTCACTGGACTAGTAATCCAGGAATGCAGGTTAATACTCTGGATAACTGAATTAAATTTCTACCATGGTAATTGATAGAATTTATATTTGATTAACAAGTCTAGAATAGTATTGTCAAGTGAAATATGGGTAAATGTGCTTTGCCTAAACTTGATTAGTTTGTCGTAACTCTTTTTAACTCATGTGCATTATGGTGTGAGATAGATAAAGAGGGCAAGAGTTAGGAAAAGTCCAACACAAATTATTGACACTGTATCAAGGGAAAAAGCAATATTTATCAGACTCTATTTTGTATTTTAATTAAATTCTATGAAATTTTATCATTTTTTTCCAGGAACATTTCAATAAACAGTCTGAAATCTGGAAGTAAACAGTCTCAGACCTATATCAGCTATCCACTTCTGACACACATTTCTGAGGATTCATTACTTTCTCTAGGTCCTTACTGCTATATTTGAACTGTTTGTCTGAAAGGACTGGTAAGCCCAATAAGGCTGGGAGAGGTTGTTACTCAGTCTTTGAGGGTTAACTGATATTTCATGATCTGTAGTCATCAATTTGGGCTTTCCATCACTTGTCTCAGGCTGTTTCTGGTTCATTGAGGTGGTCTCCTTGAATCTGATAAGGCTGATGTTGTTCACTATGAGGTACAAGAAGCTGGAGACGCTGCATAGCTTGGCCTGCCAGTTGAAGGTACTCTCTGAAGAAAAAGCATGAGCAAAGTGAGCTGGGGCTCCACAATACCTCTTTTAGCCCCCTCTTTACACCCTACATGAAGACTTTGTTGCCTATCCAATATGAGAATGAGGCTGGGGCAGGAAGATAGTGGGCGGCACGGTGGCACAGTGGTTAGCACTGCTGCCTCACAGCGCCTGAGACCCGGGTTCAATTCCCGCCTCAGGCGACTGACTGTGTGGAGTTTGCTCGTTCTCCCCGTGTCTGCGTGGGTTTCCTCCGGGTGCTCCGGTTTCCTCCCACAGTCTAAAAGATGTGCCGGGTCAGGTGAATTGGCCATGCTAAATTGCCCGTAGTGTTGGGTAAGGCGTAGATGTAGGGGTATGGGTGGGTTTCGCTTCGGCGGGTCGGTGTGGACTTGTTGGGCCGAAGGGCCTGTTTCCACACTGTAATGTAATCTAATCTAATCTAATCCAATATGGTGACTGCATTCCATATTTGGAGGTTGCTGAACATGGTTTTGAACCTTCAATTGTCAAGTGCTGTTCTTGACTTTCTACACTTCTAACCTCCTACTGAGCAGGGTGTCACCAAGTCTGTGCAGCATCCTTCCAACAAAGCAGGTTCTCTGGCAGTGTGAACAATAGCTAATTCTGAGACATTGTGCTGTTAGCACCCACCCAGGCAGTTCTAGGCCTATCTGGTATCGACGGAAAGTAGAATGTCCAATGGCTAGCTACATATCTGTTCCAGCTCTGCTATTTGCAAATTACAGTGTCTGGCTAGGTTTGAGCTTGAATCTTTGTCTATACTCTTGAAAAGTATCAGTATTTCTGTAACAATCATGGAGGTCATAGGTCACCTGATTGCAATAATTAAGCATGGTCTCAATAATAATGAACATAGCAGTTTCTTTTTCATTTCTCCATTACTGGATGTAGGCATCACTGTCCAACCTCTTTTTCCCATTCTTAGTTGCTCTTGAATTGATTGGTTTTCTATGTCTTTTCAGAGGACAATTAACGGTAAACCACTTTGCTGTTGGTCTGGAGTAGGGCAGAGGAGGTAAGGATTTCCTTTCCTTCCTTCCTGAAGGACATGTGAGAACCAGATTTTTTTATGACAATCAACTTGTTGTTGCAATTAAACCAGCATATAATTCTAGATTCTTAAAAAAAACTTAATTCAAATTTCACCATAATGGCATATGAAATCATGTCCCCAGAATCTAATCTGTGGCTCCGGATTACTAATCCAGTGATGTTACCACTACCACTTCCCCCAGTGTATTGTTGCAGAAACTAAAGTAGTTTTCTAATGTCCTTTAGGGAAGGATATATGGCTTCCTTTATGAAGTCAGAAGTGGGAATATTTGTGGATGATTGCCACAGTGTTCAATACTGTTTTGTAATTCCTCACATACTGAAGCAGTCTTTGCCCTTATGCAGGTCAACATTTAGACTTAGGCTCGTAAATGACTACATTACACCACATCAATGACTATTAATGTTTATCTCCAAACAGGAAAGAATCCAAACATTTGCCCTTCATGTTCAATGTACAATTGCGGAACCCTCACAGTCAACATTTTGATGGTTAACATTGACCAGTACTCAACTAGACTAGCCATATGAATGCTGTGATTATAAGTGCGGATCAAAGGTTGGGAATTACACAACGAGTAATAAGCCTTCTGATTCCATTCACAACATGTCAGTTAGGAGTGTGGTGGAATACTCTCCACTTATTTGGATGAGTGCAGCTCCAACGGCAATCAGGAAGCTTAACAGAATTCAAATAAAAGCCCACTTGATTGGCACTCCATTTAAACATTTATTGTCTACATCATGATACACAATGACATCAGTATGTATTATATACGAGCTGTATTTTCTCAGCTCACTAAGCCTTCTTTGACATTAGCTTCCAAATCCATGACATCTTCCATCCAGAACATGGGCAGCAGAAACGTGGGTACATCTCCACCTGCGGGTTCCTCTCCAAGGTATGCACTATCCTAACTGAGATGAAATTTGACTTTACTCAATTTGTACACTGAAGTTGTACTTAAAACAGCAACATTGTTGAGTTAACTCTTTGCTTAACTCACCTAAAACTAATCCTACTGCCTTGCCTTTTCCCCACAACTCAGTTACACCTGAAGGTTCACAAAATGCACAAAAAGTTGTGAAATATTAGTTTCTAATTCAAAATAAACCTTTTTCTCATTTTGAATAAATATATGTGCAAATCCTATAAAAAAAATGTAGCCATTTTTATTTGTAAACAAATTTAGCTTTAACTAAATCCTTAAACTCAAATTTTAATTTTGGATGTGACTCAAACAGAGGAGAGCTCAGGTGAAAGACAAAGGATTCCGACCTCAGCAGTGAGAGGCTGGAGGGGTTTTATTCCAAGGCCTCATGGCCCCAGTCAGTTTCCCATCTCAAACCAATAAAAAGCAACACCTGACAGGCTGGCAAGTATATAATGTCAGGCAAAAGGGCTATTGTGGTGGAATTGTAGTGTCCCTACCTCGAGGTCAGATGATCCAGGTTCAAGTTGCACCTGCCCCAGACACATACAGCAACATATCTGAACAGGTTGTCAGGCAATAGGAATGTAACCATCCAAAGAACAACTCGGATGTTTATGTGAATCACTGAAAGAGGTTTAAGAGAGCTTTATATGTCAGACAAAGAATAAGTCTGCATTGTTGCACCTGAGTGGGCATTCCCGCCTCCTAGTTCTAGAGGAAAGCAAAAGAAGAAAATGAGGAACTTATCTCATTGGACATCGTCTTGCTTTCACTACTCTAGTTGACCTGTCAAGAAAGCCACAAAAGATTCCTGCTGAGCAAGAGACATCATTAGAGCCCAATTGACAAAGGACCCTTTTTTAAACTCAGAAGAATAGATTAAAATTGTCGGCTATGAGAAGACAATGGAGATGTTGAAGGGTGCTTCCTCAGACAATTTGAACTGTCTAGTTTCAGTCAGTCACAGAGCAGAGAGAGATTGCATCTTATTTCACAGCAGCAGTCAATGCAACAAGTCCGCGGGGTAAAGCAGTAAGAACGTGTTCTTTCTAAGCTTAAATCATAGATGAAATGTAAGTTCAGTGTCAAACAAAATTACTTTATCTCCCAGAGGACAAAAATGTCTTTGTTCACTTCCACCAACAACTAAATTGTAAAATGTTATCCTCATTTGTGCAGTGTGAACTTGTATTTTAAACCACAATACAATGCTTCAATAAAATATAACTAAACTACAGAGAATTGCCTTTCCTTCTCCCTATTTAAGAGTCAATATTGATAGTTCTTGGCAGAAATTGTAGCAAGGTTACAAACAATTATTGCACATGGATACCCTTATATAGAGCATTAAATTTGTAATAAGATACATATTTCAAATTTGAAATTGCTCTTATGTTTAAAGGAAATCTTCTTTGCTCACACAGTCCATTACAGTAGACTTACTGATGCAGTTTTTTGCCGTTATAGTTAAGAGATACATAAAGCTATTTTATTGCTGGGAAACAGTATCTGGTGAGAAGTACTGGGTCCTTTTTCTACCTTTTATTTTATAATTGCTGTGGCACTTTAATAATGGCTGCAAAGCAACTTTTTTTTGTCTAAATGGTGAGATTAGTTGATACATAATCCATTATGAACTTCACACATTTCTAGGGAATCTTCCAGCTTTCTTTAATAGTTATTTGAGTGTTTCCACAGAATCCACAGTAACAGTAAGTAGAATGGTGAGAGTTTTATTTCAGACAAACTAATGGTGCTGCTATATGTTCTCTATGCACAACTCATTGCTAACATCTTTACAGAAATGTTAAAGTAAACAGCTCTTCAACACTAGTCTTGAACCTTTGTTGTCTACATGACAACAACATGTCATATGGCATTTTGATTGAAGAAATTTTTATAGCTTCTTCCAATACCATAATAATCCAGCATTTCGTTTTTCATCTAACTACGCAATATGACTGGCCACATCATTTCTTGATGTTCTTATCACTATATCACATAGCAGAATGCCAACACATTAAGTCTACCATAAACCATTCATTCTGAGTATAATTCAAAATCCCAAGATTTCCATCATCGCTTTACCCTATAATTTGTTTTCAATATCCTCATTCCAAGGCCATTCATAACTGAAAAGAAACATCTGCAATGAGAACTTTTCCAAGTTAAGTCTACCCTTCAATTTGACGTTATACTTTTTAACAACATGAATACAAGTTCTCCGTTCAAACAGTGAGATGGTTAGAGCTGAGAGTTTCTCAGTTAAAACAGAGACAACACCTGGATTCCATATACGTTTTTTTTGTGAGCTTATCTTAAAAAGTAGTTGCATTAAACTTAAGTTCAGAAAAGGTTTACTCAATGCATTCAAGGGATGGAAGACTTATCTATTAATAACTATTGAACAAGACCGGTTGCTGAATTACTACATCGATCTATTTTTATCTGTAGCTTCTTTATTTGTCTTCACAACATACTTCTTGTCTATTTTGGTGCCATCTGTAAATTTAGCCATGTCTCTCAATTGCTGGGCTAATCCTATCAAGCCTTTTAAATTATAGGCAAAATGTCTGCAATCTCCAGTCATGTGGCACTTGCCCTGAGTCTAGAGAAAACTGAAATATTATGGCCAGTGCCCCTGCAATTTCCACTGTCACTTCCTTCAATTTTTTTAGATGCATTTCATTCAATTTTGGTTCCTCATTAACTTTACATTTTGATTGTCTATTGAACACTTCCTCATTATAAATTTTGAAAATAGTCATCATTGAGCTTCTTACTCAATCGCTATGGCTTAGGGAATATCTATCTCATTGGTCAGGATAGATGTAAAGTATTACTTTAACACTTCAAGGATGCCTCTGGCCTCTTTGCGCAAATACCCTTTTTGATCTCTCATTACTCCACCTCTCCTTTTACCACAATATTATTAGCAAGCTGTCTATAGAACACTTTGGGGTTCCCTTTATGTTGACCTATCATTTTTTTTTCTCTCAAAATACCTCTTCCTTTCACCAATATGTCTTTTACTTCCCCTCTGAACCATCTGCATTCCTCTTCAAACTGACATCTGTTGTAAGAACACTTTACCTTCTTTATTTTTAACGTGTATCACACTTCACACTCAGGGAGCTCTAGATCTGCTTGCCCTTCTTTTCCCTTTTCAGAGAAGATATCTTGAGTATGTCAAAAGCATCTCATTTTTGAAATTAGCCCATTGTTCAGCTATTGTTTTTCCAGTTAATCTTTGCTTCTAGGCTTTTGGGTCCCAGCCCTTTACTTTGTTCCATTGGAAGTTGGTTCTTCCCCAGTTAATTATTCTTGCTCTGGATTACCTTTTGTCCTTTTGTATGATCATCCGAAATTTTGCAATACAATGATCACTGTCTCTTAAATGTTGACAAAATGGCATTTGATCTAGCAGGTGCACTTCATTTCCAAGAATCAGTTCCAGTAGTGTGTCCTTTCAAGTTGGTGGTGTACAGACAACACTAAGAAATGCAATTGTTGTTCCTTAGCTCTAGCCAAGTCTTTGGTGTTGATGTGGACCACGATTTCTGGTTGTTCACTCTCCCACAGAAATACACCCTGCCCTGTAACATCTTTGACATGGTTCCAGACAGGCTTGTTCCATAACTAAAGGATCATTTATCACTATTGTCCCTCCTTTCTTCTTCCTGCTTCATGTACGGCTGAGCTATTCAAGGTGCCATAATCTTCATTCTGACCTCATTCCTTTGAGAACTCATGCCTTCACAGTTTCCAAAATGGAAAATTGAACAGGACACCAGAGGATTGCTACACTATCTATATCTTTCCCCTGGACTGCTTGATAATCACCTATTCCTTTCAACTATAGTCTTTCAACTATAATGCGATCACCTCTCTTAATGTGCTACCCACATAAAGTTCAGCTTCATGGATATACCAGAGATTCCAACTGCTGCTCAAGCTCTGAAACGCAGACCTCAAGCCTTTGCAGCCAGCAGTACTTCTTGTGCATTTGATAATCTGGGATACTGGGTGGGATCCAAGACTTCCCTATACTGTAAACCTCACATTCCATTTGACTAAGCTAACTGTATTATCTTACAAGTATTTCCCTAATGCTAACTTCACTCTGGATTGCTTATAATACTTTATTTATTGACACCGACTTTCCCCCGATTCCTGGTATTTCTCAATTTGCTGTAAACTGAAGGTTACATTTAAAATTATTCATGTTATTTGTTCTGAGTATGGGTTTTTGGGTTTTAAATAAGTGACTAATGGTTTTCTGTAAGTCTGAAATTAATAATTAACATGTGAGTATTTCTGTAATCATAGTGATTTATTTTAAAGCAGATTTTGAGACCTGGAATTTTTGCAGTACTCATGAAATTTTGTTCATCTTAGATTGTTTGTGACCCAATGTGGTAAATAATCATGCCTCAAGGTTTGTGAGAGAATTCAGGGATTTACTTTTTTTTAAGTTTAAGGGAAACAATCGTGTCTGAGAGAGGGAAACTTTTAGTTTTACTTTTGATTTTGCGTGGAACAGTCATGTGAAGTCCTTAACATAAGATGGCTATGTAGAAAGGGAAGACTAAAATTAGGTTGTGTTAGAGTGAGGAGTTAGTGTTAAGCCCAGACCAAAAGTGTTGAGATTAAACCCTGAAGTTATTCAAGCTGAGTATATTGGTGTATAATAGCTCCAGGAAGGGGCTATCCAAAATTCCATTTAAGAGTTGAACTCACAAGTCAACAAGCTGCACCTGCTGCTGCCCATAGGAATCCCTAGAGTGTGGAAGCAGGACATTCAGCCCTTTGAGTTCACACCAACCCTCCAAAGAGCATCCCTTCCAGACCCAAACACCTTATTCTATCCCTATACGTCCCATGGCTAATCCACCTAGCCTGCACATCCTTGGAGACTATGGGCAATTTAGCATGGCCAATCCACTTAACCCACATATTTTTGGATTGTGAGAAGAAACCAGAGCATCCCAACACAGACACAGGGAGAATATGCAAACTCCACATAGACAGTCACACAAGGGTAGAATTGAACCCAGGTCCCTGGTGTTGTGAGGCAGCTGTGCTCACCACTGAGCTACCATGTCACCAAAGTCTATCTGTTCTTCTAAGAAAATCTTTTGGATGAAAACAGCATTTCTCAGAGAAACTTTACATGACATAACTGTACAGTAATCTTACATAATGTTAAATTTTGTTTCCTGCTTCTCTTGACTTTACTAACCTAAAGAAAATAATTAAAAGTGATACATATGTGGATGTTTCTGACTGAATTCATTGAAGTTATTATTTTATTTGCTTGCTGTGAAATGCACTGGCACATTACACTCAGGCCACTGCAATCACATTTCAATTAAATCGGTAAGATTTGTCATGCGTATATTTGAAAGGTTTCCACCAACTTTAACATGTATCCTTCGCACCCACCCAAGACAGTAGATAGAAAGCAACCAGCTGGATTGGGAGGATGTATATGTAAACTGGACATTTTTAAATGGAGCTGTTGCATTTTTCAAATATTGTTGTTTCCACTTAGGAATATATTGCATGACTATTCCATTTATTTGTTCAAGGAATGGTCCTCCCCCATTCATTGAGACCATAGGATCAAGCTGATGTCTGCCTTTGCCCCAAATTACTGAATACATTTCACTTACAAAAAAAACCCTCAGTTTTAAAATTCGTAATTTATCCAGTATCAACTGCCATTTGCACAGAAGAATTTCAAACATGTTCCATTTTTTGCTTCCTCGAGCAGGATTTTCCTTGCAGGACATTGAGCTCCATTAGGCTGAAATGATGATCAGGAAGACACACTGTGTGGAAATACATCACTCATCCTGATTGCTCTTGGGGCAGACAATAAATGACCAGAAGTAGGCACTGGAGACTGAAGTGTGTTCCAACTTGAAAGCAGCAATAGTTTACCAAAGCAGGTAAATGAAGGGATCTTCAAAATTGAAATGCTCTCTGTCTCTCTCTCTCTCTCTCTCTAGCTTTGTAAAATTTAAACCATTAATGACATTCTGCAGTGAGGCTATCACATTAAAAAGTGGGTATCCTGGTGATGAAGCCCTCAGCATTGTGGCCTGGGGTGGCTGCTGCACATGAGGGACTCAACCTGTCCTGAGTGTTACACACTAAACAAAAGAAACCAAGAACTGTGGATGCTGGAAAACAGGACAAATTCAGGAATTACTGGACAAATGCAACAGGTCTGGCAGCATCTATGGAGAGAAAGCAGAGTTAATGTTTCAGGTCCTTCTTCTGAAGCAAGGTCATTGGACCCAAAATGTTAACCTTGATTTCTCTTTACCATGTTGCCAGAGCTGTCGAGTGTTTTCAATTATTTCTGACTGTTTCTGCCCTGAGTTTTGATTGTCCAGTTTGGTCATGGAAAGTCACCTCAAAGCATCAACCTGAAAGGTGATTGTGCACTCCCAGTTGGCTTCCCAGGTGGCCTTATGTTAGCAAGTACTCAAGACCCCCAACCTTCTCCTATTCCATTATATCACCAAGAAAATAGCCAAGAGTTGAGGAACTAGCAAGGAAAAAACATCTCCACTTTTAGCAGCTACCCATGTCCTATTTCAAACCTCAATTTGAGCTGAAAGTTAAACCTTTAATTTCACTACTAAACAGTCTGGCTCTAGTATTCAGGCCATGCCTTCTAGCCCCAGACTCCCAACTAACTGAAATAGTTGTCCATATTCATCATATATGCATTTCTTTTTAATTTCTTGAAAACTGGAGTATTAGACGTGGAAGTGTTGATGTCTGGGACTGAATAGCACCTCCAATAATGACCATGTAAAAAAATACATGACATTGAGACTGGTGGAGCATTTGCTCATGGTTTAAACAATTTATACAAATCTCTGTAAAAGCTATGCATAGTACCTTAATATATAATAAACAGTTAGGAGGAATAGAGTAAAGTTGTTGCTTGTCATGGTTGCATATAGCTGTAAATAGCAAGCTCAAAAAAAACATTACTATAGATTATGTCCAAATCACTCACGAGGTAAACGGTCTCTAATTCAGCTGTAATTCACATACAATAAAAGATCAATAATCTCAAGATACCCTGTTTGATTAGTACATTTAGTTGTAAGTTTGGATGGTGGTGAAAAGCCTTCCATCTTTCAATGTCAACCCCCAGCAGAGCTCTACAACCAATTTGAACTGTAGAGATTCAATATTTCCCAAGATTTGGAGGTGCCGGTGTTGGACTGGGGTGTACAAAGTTAAAAATCACACAACACCAGGTTATAGTCCAACAGGTTTAATTAGAAGCACTAGCTTTCGGAGCGCCGCTCCTTCATCAGGCGATTAATATTTCCCAATGCAGTGACCACAGCTCTTTAGTCTCCCTGATTAAGCTGAGGTAAATTTAAAATTAAAAAAACTATATTGTTCAGTATCTCATATAATCGATTATCTTTGTATTATTTCTTAAACTACCCTGTCCTCCTCTGCTCCCTGAATGGCTGTCCACATCCAAAAAAAAAATTGAATTTTGTGCTTTAGGATCCACCCCTGCTTTACTTTCTCTAGTGTGGCTGACGGAAAAGAAATTACACTGAACATCATTAAAATCCAGATAATCACACTGTTGCTCTTCTGCCCCATTTCCCACATCCAGTTACTTGTGTACAATGCTACAGGCAATTTACTTGCAAACATAAATTATAATCAGAAAGAAAATATTGTTGCTGCTGCTCCCACTCATCTTCATTTTCTCTGTTTCCTCCTAGCAAGTTATTCCTCTCAATGACAACTTGTCTGATGACAGCTCCTGAAGAAAGATTTGCACCAGAAGAAGTATTATGGAGGGCTTTTTTAATTAATCAGTTGAATTAAAGGAATTTAACTGAGATGACATTTGATGGAATTGCTGAAAAATTATTTTGCAAGTGATAAAATTGGAAATGAAAAAATAACTAAGCAAGGTCTCTATCAGCCCTTACAATACTCATTAAATTATTTTTTAACAGCAGCTAATTTGCCAAACTCTATGGTCAATGTCTTTGCTGCACAAAATTACATTATGCTATTTTAGTGGTGATACAATTATTTATTTACTTGAAACATTCCAATTGATTTAATTTATTTATATCAGCCTTACACAAATAAAAATTGTCACTTTCCATCTATTTTCTGTATTATTAAACGGCACTGAAGTGGGACCTCCATCAGAAGGTGGCAATGGTCAGGGTGGGCAGCTGGAGCAGCTCAATGGTCTCTTACTCGACAAAGAAAGGCTACCTTTGGTGGAGAGAGGGCTGATACAAAGGGAAAAGAGTCAGATAAATCAATTTCCTCATGCATGCAATCTACACAGTTATTCCAAGAACATAACATAAATAGCTGCTTGTTTATTCTTAATTTCCGTTCCTGTTCGTAATGATATGATATCAGCGGACTAAAGAACCTCTATTCTATGATTTTTCAGCCATCTCTGTGTTCAAATATCATGACAGGTTTGACATTCCTCATTCTTGTCAATAACTTGCAAATAAAACTATTGCCATGCCATCTGTTATGCCACCTCAGCTTCATCCTCTTGTACTGTGGTACAAATCCTTAGTGAGGACATGACAAAGTTTACTGAACAATTATTGCACAGCATGACATTTTACATTGGATCCCTATAAAACTAAATCCACCATATTGTCACATTAACAATGTCAAAAAAAATTGCAAATCTACATGGATGATCAGAAACTACAACATGTTCCCAACTCACCATATGGTCGGTTCTGCTATAACACGAGTTTCTTCAGCATGAATTGGCTTTAATACAATTAATGAATTTAGACCCTTATTTACATTTACTTAACTGTATTGGCTATAATGTGATTCCATCCCCTTTAGTTTAAATGGCGTGGCTATTGCGTAATTTTCTTATAACACTAGATTGCATGAGATTGGAACTATCGCATTATATCATAACTGACTGCACTTGGTAGTGCCTCGAGATAGGACTTTGTCCTGGAAAGAATGAAGAAAGCAGTATCCAAGGCTAAAATGAGAAACAACCTACAAACCAATCCTGCTGGATCTACAAGAGCACTATTAGCATCAGATTCTCGGTCAGGAATCACTCTTAACATACTCCAGAGCAGAATGCTGTTTGCCTTGCTGCCCAGAAGGAAAAGAAACACTAGTAAAATGAGGCATGCAGTTCTGAGTCGCATTGAAAACTTCATAATGGAGGTTCAGTATGGGCATTACATTCATTTCCAAGTATTGCTCTTTTATTTTAATGGGTTATCCTTCTGGATGGCAAAATTCATCTCAGACATATTGTGTTGATGCTCAAGTGAATGAAACAATGCACATATCTGAAACCTTTCATTCAAAGCCCTTTGCCTGGCTTTCTGTCCTTGAAAAAATCATTCTCCAACACATGCACTAACTGACAAAATCCAACAAGCTAGGTGAAACCATCTATACTGCACGTACATACCAATAATCTCTTCAACCCATCTATTCCCATCTATGTCAGTATCCATAAAGAGCAAGATATATCAGCAGACATTGATTGGACCAATACATGAGAAACAAAGGAAATCACTGACAAATTCCTTGTGAAAAACTGTACCTATCAAACGGCTGGCTTTGAATTGCCATAACGACAGTGGACCCTGCTGGACAGATTCATGACAAATTTAGGCACCTGCAGATCCAACCCTTGACTCTGGACAACCTTCATGCACTCACAGGATCAATGCTGCACATATTACAGAGGAGTTTACTCTCTATAAACCAAATGGCAGACTCACCATCTTCAACTCTGAAAACAAGAAGATGTTACATGGATTTTGGGGTATGCATTCACTAAATTAATAAAATTTGCTAATTCCAAATTGACTTCAAAAGGAAACAATATTTTGAATTAATATTTAAGTATATACAAGGTCATGACTATTCAAAGATTTTTCTATTGAAAATTAATAGCTGTAGATCAATGCCTTTAGCAGTATTGAACTATTGTAACTGCAAGAACAGTTAATGTTTTGAAACATTCTAAGCTGTGCAGAGAAGTACTGAATCAAAGGATTTCTCTGGCCTTTTTTTTGAAAAGTGCAGTTTGGTACAACCCCTGAGAGAAATAGACAATTGGTGTTGGGTTAGTGGAACTATTTTACTGAATCAGACTGACAGTGAGGTAAAGAAAACATCACCTCCTCTTTGCAATTTGAGGATCTGGTAGAAGTGGAGAAGTGGATATATGTTCCAGGCTCTAGCTTATTAGATAGAAATTTATGGTGACAGAAATAAGTATGCAAAACAGTATTTTAGACAGGTCTGCTGATTTCTTCGCTTGTTGTCTAACTCCATAGCTCTACAGGAGTCTGGAGGGTAAATTCACAAAATGAATTGACAGAAAGCTAAAAACAAAACAAAAATGTGAGACCAGTCAGTCCACTAAATCTGTTGCAGAAAGTTTTTTTTGTGCTTCTTCAATGCCCAGTCAAGCAAGATTCAGAATCTTAGTCTCATAATTAATGTTAGCCACTCTGCATCAATTGCTTTTAATTTTAAAGCAGATCAGACCTGTCATAATCAAATACTGTATGCAGGTTTCTGTCTGGACTGAACTCATGCTTCTGTTTCTCAACTCAATTGTTAACAAGATATTCATTCAGTTCAGGTTTTGCCATCATATTAGCAGGCCAAAAGAATTAACGTGCTTTTAGATGTTGCATTATTAGGTTGTTATTCTGGAAAATGAGATTAAGTGGACTAAAGTGCCTACTCCAGCTTATCTTCTTTTATGATAAGGTGTTATATTAACACAACTGAATAATTTATTAAAAAAGATCTCCTATGACTGTGGGGGTGCTTGTGCTCTATATTGTGGAGAACCATTAGTCAGGAAAGAAGCTTTAAGTGGAACTTCTATACCATTTTTGAGGATTAGCATGAAGTGAGGGAGGTGGGGTGTGAGGGAAGATAGGGGTTAGATTTGAGCAATCAGTTTGTAAGATTGGGTAATTGGGTGGTGGATGATTTACCAAATACAGAAAAGTAAACAAAACAACTGTTCAGCTTTGGAGGCCCCAAAGAAAAGAATACAGTTGAGTACAGTAAAATGAATGAAGCTAAGAACAAAATGCTTTCCTTAATATACACACAGAGGCACAGACAATTTTGCATCAATTTATTACAAATGACGGTTAATTTACTTGCACATAAATTTTCCGAATTTCTTTCCGAAGAACAGATGCTGTGTCACTCATTTTAACATTGATAAGCATATGACATTATTTTTTTATCAAATGCATTCATCTTAAACAAAGACTGGTGGCCAAAGCCTGTCTTCCATAAATTCCTTTTTGTTATAAAACAATCTGGGAACATTTTTCTTAAGAAAATATTGTTTTATCTTCTAGTGGAGTGTCAGGAGGCTGAATGTCTTTTAAGTGCCCTCTGTATCTGTGTTCAGTTGAACAAGAATTGTTTATTTCTAAATGTTGTACACACACAGTGTGAGTTCTGTGTGAGCTTGCAGTTTTTTTTATGAGATCTGTCTTCAATTCTCTTTGTAGTCATGTGTTTTGACATCATCTTTACATCATGATCTCTCAGGTTCATGCTGTTAATCCATTACTTCACAAATAATAAGAAAAAAAGAAATTGGCACTTTGGACATGTAAACATTTTTTATGGCAGCTGCTGGTGTTTGCCCCGGGCAAGTAATGTTCAGGAACATCTGAACAGTATACATGTTGGACTGCTTGGATGTTGGAGCTGTCAATGGGGTGCAACGGGGGGAGGAGTGATCAAGTTAACTGGAGACATGTAACTCTTCTGCTCCATCCTGTTCCACAAGAGGGTTATTTTGTTCAATAATGCTTAGAATACCATACCATATGCATAGTCCAGATCAGTCACTGAAGAATCCTGAGCATTCCACAACTGACACTTGTCCTTTCAACATTATACAATTTTTGTGGTGGCAATGATATCACACCTTTTTTATAAAAGGAGAAATTATGCATTTTTGAAATGGCCATATTTTTAGAGAGATATTTTAAACATGCAAAATTGGGTTTTCTTATATGTCCATTTTAGACCTACAGTATGGCTCAGTTTCTATTGTAGTAACCAAACCTTCATTCCTTTTGGCAATCTGGAGAATTGTGTTGTAAATGACTATAATCAATAATATCAATACATTATGTGACAATCAAACATTGCATTAATTGCTTTACCAAGGGATATTTCCAATGAATGAGAGAAAGTGAGGACTGCAGATGTTGGAGATCAGAATCAAGAATGTGGTGCTGGAAAGACACAGCAGGTCAGGCAGCATCCAAGGAGCAGGAGAATCAACATTCTGGGCATAAGCCCTTCATCAGGATCAATTCTTGATGAAGGGCTTATACCCGAAACATCAATGCTCCTGCTCCACGGATGCTGCCTGACCTGCTGTGTCTTTCCAGCGCCATATTCTTGACCCCCATATTTCTAATATATCACTACACTAGAGAAAATCCTAGTACTTTAAACAATTGAGGATTATTAACTTTACACTTTTGAGTCTAGATATACACTCTGTCCATGTTCAATCACCTGCGAGCATCTACATTATCTATTCCATACAGCATTTAAAGAAATTATGTGGCTGAGAGGTTTCAGACAGCAAGGGGATATCCTAATGGTCTTTGAAAGGACACTTCTGCTGTAATTACAGAACTTGATTAGCTGAAAGGTCACCCTACCATCATATTTAGCTTCTATTCATGTCCAGTGAAGCAAACATAATTTCACTGTAAGCTGTATACATCTATCTTGCCTTTTCTGCAAACCTTTTTGAATTCCAATTACATTTTCTGCTTATAAGTATACAAACTGTCCACTTCAACAAGCTTTGCAGTAAATATAAGGAACCTGAATTGTTATATGCTATGTCTTTTAGTTTGGAAAATTGCATGTAATCCATCACTTTGGTTAAGCTTTCTGACCCTAGTCTTATAGAAAAGGTCAACTGCAACCTAAAAAAAATGAAAAGCATCCATGAACTAATTGGACTCATAACCTTTCGAACTTTCGATAAATTAAAGTGAAAGGGACCGAGACCCCATAAGTGCAGTAGTCATCATAATTTAAGGATCATAAAAAACATCTTTGGGAATAACTTGAAGGTAATTTTTCCTCTAAATTCCTACAATATGTATTTAAAGCTACTGTTGGAAAGAATGTTATTTTTCCCATTGTTATGATTTTATACATAAATGAGAGAGCTGGCACAGTCCACAAAGTAACAGGTCCATCAAATACTTTTATTTAAAGTTCAGCCGACACTTTGTATGATACAGCAATGTAAGATCTGATAAATTGGAGTGCTCACCCATCACTTTGTCCAAAAGCAGGATCTATCAGGTATACACACACACACAGACAATAAAGGGTACCGCAGTCTGAGAAGATAGATCATAGAGTCACTTAGGCATAGAAGTATTCTACGAGTTTATTCTATTGAGTCTTTGCAGAATAATCCAGTCAATCACATACGCTTGTTCAATCCCTGCGGACTTGTGAGATGATTTCTTTTAAAACACATCCCACTTCATTTTAAAACATTGATTGTTTCAACTTGGACAGTTCTGTGAGCTATTAATTCCAGTACTGGGCACTGAGTAAAAATGTTCTTTCTTACTTTTGTCCGGCATCTCTTGTCCAAAAGCTGGCTCTATTTCCAAAGTAGGATAGGTATTTATAAAATGTCTCATGGACCGACTGCTGACAGATTGTATGCTTTTGAAACAAAATAGAATGTATCCGCAAATATAAATATGCAAATGCAAATTCACCCCATTGACGGGTGCGTGTGTGTGTGTGTGCGCGTGCGTGCATGTGAGGGAGAGAGAGAGTGAGAGAGTGTGTGTAGGCAGTCAGTCCATCTGGCATTTATAAATTACTTCTTTGGACAATCTGTAGGCCGTCAGTCCATGTGACATTTTATAAATTCCTGCTTTGGAAATAAAACCAGCATGACTCAAGGTTGGAATACACTCAGACTTTAACCTCACACCTTTCATGCATTATCTGAGCTGAGATGTCACTTTTTTTATATATAAAACCTTAAGTAATCTCAGGAATGTGACTTCAAAGAAGTTCTGAGATTAACATATTAATGAATCAAAACCTGAAAACCATTCGAAGTGATTAAGACTTAATAACAATCTAGCGTTGTTCAATATATCACATCAGTTGTATTACACGTTGATCTTTTACGTTAAATTCTGTATGCTATGATCCTGTCCCACGAGCTACCGGATGAAGGATCAGTATTCTGAAAGCTTGTGCTTCCAAACAAACCTGTTGGACTATAACCTGGTGTGTGATTTTTAACTTTGTCCATCCCAGTCCAACACCAGCACCTTCACATCACATCCTACTTCATCACCACAACATAAACTCCAATAAAAGTCATGGCAGCTTGTCTGCTGCACTACAAAGTCACCTCAAAGGCAGATCTCAGTTCTCTTCGCAATTCCTTTCACCCACCATTACACCACACAGCAATGAAAATCTATGCTGCTACATCAGCTAAAATCTAGAAGGACATTTTTACACAAATCCACAAAAGTGAAACTGTGGCAAAACATCCACCCATTCTGGCCAATCTATTCCAGAGAAATGACTTCTGTGATGTCATTTTACATACATTGCTGACTTCAATTAACCTTTTGTCCTTGTCATGGACATTATAACAGTCATCAGGATCCTCGATTTACCACACTGACCTCAAATTATTGCAAAATAACTACTCTAGCATTTGGGGAGGGCAAGAGAAGAATGGCAGACCAGAATTTAGCATCACTAGTATGGATACTACCATTTACCAACAATGTGGTGTATTACAATTTAAGGTAAGCAAATGAGCGGTTTAAGGTTTGAATATTTTTAGAATAATGTTGATATTTAAAATGGTCCATTGGCAATATTTGAGGTGAGATTTTATTGTTTTCAAAGAGAGGCAGTCCTGTACTTTACCACCTCTCTTACAGGTTCATATTGTTATGCTTTTAGTCTGCAAAGTGTGCTTAATATGAAAACAGTTTTCTCGAAGAAACTCAAAAATATCTAATGCATGAAGAAGAAAGTTATTCATTAAACAAATGTCAAAATAGGTTATCAACTCAGGTGCTATGGAGATATAAATTAATCTACACTTCATTGACAAGGCCAGGATTTATTGTCCATCCATAATTGCTCTGAAGAAGATAAGCATGAGCTGCTTTCTTGAAGTATTGCACCTATTTGCAGTAGGTAGGGTGTACAAGGATCTTGATTTGATAAAGGAATGACAATATACTTTCAAATTAGGAAGGCTTGCATGTGGTGTTCCCATGCATCTGCTTTTTCTACCAGTCCAAGAGATAACAAGATTAGAAAGCACAGTCAAAGAATCCTTGGTAAATTGTTGCAGTATGTCGTGTAGATGGTACCCAGTGGTGCCACTATACATCTGTGTTGGAGGAAGGGAAGGTTTAAAGTTACTCTGTCATGCTTCTGCACAATAAATCTGACAATAACACATGTTGATAGAATAGAAAGGGAACCAGTTTGAAAGTGACTCCAATAGATACCAATGTAGTGTACAAAATCCCATGCAAGGACTGCACAAAACACTACATAGGACAAACAGGAAGACAGCTAACGATCCGCATCCATGAACACCAACTAGCCACAAAATGAAATGACCAGCTACCCTTAGTAGCCACACACTCAGATGACAAGCAACATGAGTTCGACTGGGACAACACTACTATTATAAGACAAGCCAAACAGAGAACAGCCAGGGAATTCTTAGAGGCATGGCACTCATCCACAGATTCAATCAATAAGCACATCGACCTGGACCCAATATACCAGCCCACTGCAGCGGACAGCTGGAACTGACAACCGGAAGCGGCAGATACAAATCACTATAAGTACCGGAGGAAACATCACAGAAGCGCTTCACAGGAGTCTTCCAAGCACTGAGGATGTCACCTGGACAGGGGACGAAACGTCTGCAACACAAATTCCCAGTTTGGCGAACAGAACCTCAACAGATTCAATTATGTTTAGAATTCTGATTCCTGCTAAAAAAGTAGAATTGAGTGAAGCTCTTTATTAAGAACCTGTATAGCGGAGGCAAGAGACATAATCACTTATCCAGAAAGGGAGAAAGGAATCAATTTGAAGAGTCAATACATTTTGGGGTGTTTTGCTTTCCTTTGTTTTCCACACATTTTCAGTTCCATTTGTCAGCATGAAATATTTGCTGTTGTCCAAATCTGGAAAGCTGCCCAGAAAGAAAGAAAACATGATTAAGTTGAAAGACATGGAAACTTAAACTAATTAAGACTGGAAGTAATGTTCATTACTCAATATTTTCATTTGTTTATTTGTTCTCTGTGTTATGAAGTTTTATCACTGAGCATTTTGTAATGGATTTTAATGTTTTTGTTAAAAAAGAACACAAAAATCTGCTGCAGCTACTTTCAAATTTAAAAATAATTTTAAGCCTTTTACACATGGAGAATAATTCCTGAGGCGCAAGTTTCTACAAGTTGTACCAGCTGATGTTTCTTGATTAAAGATCAAAGAAAGTTGTACTTAATGACTGAAGGAATTGTTATATAAATCGCTCATAATTTTGAGGGGTGGAGGTACACTGGGGGATGATGCACAGATACATATACAAGACAAAGTAATCGAAGATGGAGGACAGGAAAAATTTCTGGCTGTAACAGGTGCTCCTTTTTGAGATATTTTAGATGCTGAAGGTGATTTCTTCGAATTTCAGGAGCAGCAGTTATTGTTTTATATGCTATTGCATTGTTTTGGAACTTTGGAGAAAAAAAAAGTCAAAACAACAGCACTTTTAAAAGGGAGAAGAACAGACAAAGGAAGCACATGGTCAGGTCAAGCAGGAGAGAGAGAGAGAGAGAAAAAAAAACCCCACATTGACAGAGTTAGCAGTTACTGCCTTTGCTGTTGAATTCATGTATCATGGACATCAGAGTGCATCTGGGAAAATTAAAAACAGTGAACTTCACAAGTGATCCTGGAGGAACCTGTCTGGGAGCGGTTACAGCACAGAAGTAGATAAGTGGATTTTAAGCGCGACCTTAAATAAGTCTGCAATAGTGAGTAGAGTGGGTTCTTCCTAGATTATATGTTTTATTGAGCTACGTCTCTTGATTAAACTTAAAATATAAGCCATAAGTATTAATTTAACTTGGAGCAGTGTTTTGTCGAGGAATAAAACAGTGCTATTTTCTGGGTCTGTTGATTAAAGAAGCAAAAATGACCCTTAGTAGATGATATGCTCTTCTTGTCGGATATGGGAGTTCAGAGAGTGTTTACAAGTTACTGAGGATTATATCTGCAATAAATACCATTGGTTGTGAATCCTATCAGATCAAACAGATCAGTTGGAGAGGCAGTTAGAGCCAATGAGAAATTTACAAAAGCAAGGGGATGTGATAAATGGCAGTTATAGGACAGGGAATGTCTCAGATACAGTCATATATCTGGGTTAACTCCAGGAAAAGTGAGAGAGGAAGGCAGGTAGTGCAGGAGTCTTCTGTGGCTACCCCATTTCAAACAAGTATGTTGTTCTGGAAAATGTAAGGGGTGATGTGTTTTCAGGGGAATGTTTCACAGTCAAGTTTCTGGTTTTAAGACTGGCTCTCATGTAAGGAGAGGTATGTCGGCATCCAAGCGATCGATTTTAGCAAACTCTCTAGTTCGAGGTACAGACAAATGTTTCTGTGGCCCAGCAGCGAAAAATCAGAATGGTGTGTTGCTTCCCTGGTGCCAGGATCAAGGATGTCTCAGAGAGGGTGCAGATTGTTTGCTACGGGGAGAGGGGCCAGCAGGAGGTCACTGTACACATTGAAACCAATAACATAGGAAGGGAAAAGGTTGAGATTCTGAAGGGAGATTACGGAGAGTTAGGCAAGAATATAAGGAGGTTCTAGACAGTAATAATATCTGGATTATTCCCCGTGCTACGGGCTAGTGAGGGCAGGAATAGGAGGATAGTGCAGATGAATGCATGGCTGAGGAGCTTGTGTACTGGACAAGGATTCACATTTTTGGATCATTGGAAGCTGTTTTGGGGTCGAAGTGACCTGTACAAGAAGGACGGATTGTACCTAAATTGGAAGGGGGCTAATATAATGGCAGGGAGATTTGCTAGAGCTGCTCAGGAGGATTTAAACTATTAAGGTGGAGGGGGGCAGGTGAGACTCAGGGTGGAAGGGAGGAAAGATTTCAATCTGAGACTGGTACAGTTGAGAACAAAGGCGAGTCAAACAGTCAGGGCAGACAAAAGCAAAGCAGAAAATAAGGTAGGACTGATAAATTAAACTGCATTTATTTCAAATCAACCGGAAAGGCAGATGAACGCAGGGCATGGTGAGGAACATGGGACTGGGATATCATAGCAATTACAGAAACGTGGCTCAGAGACTGACAGGACTGGCAGCATAATGTTCCAAGAAACAAATGCTTCAGGAAGGGCAGAAAGAGAGGCAAAAGAGAAGGGGGAGTGACAGTTTTAATAAGGGATAGCATTACAGCTGTACTTAGGGAGGTACTAAAATCGATCGCTTGGATGCCGACATACCTCTCCTTACATGAGACCCACTTTTAAAACCAGAAACTTGACTGTGAAACATTCCCCTGAAAACACATCACCCCTTACATTTTCCAGAACAACATACTTGTTTGAAATGGGGTAGCCACAGAAGACTCCTGCACTACCTGCCTTCCTCTCTCACTTTTCCTGGAGTTAACCCAGATATATGACTGTATCTGAGACATTCCCCGTCCTATAACTGCCATTTATCACATCCCCTTGCTTTTGTAAATACATCCAGGGAAATTATTTGGGTGGAGCTGAGAAATAATCACCTGATTGGGATTGTATAGACCCACTTATTGTCAGAGGGAAATTGAGAAATAAATTTGTAAGAGATCTCAGTTATCTGTAAGAATAATAGGGTAGTTATGGTAGGGGATTTTAACTTTCCAAACATAGACTGGGACCAGTGTTAAGGGTTTAGATGGAGAGGAATTTGTTAAGTGTATACAAGAAAATTGTCTCATTCAGTATGTGGATGTACCTAGTAGAGAAGGTGCAAAACTTGACAGACTCTTGGGAAATAAGGCAGGGCATGTGACTGAGGTGTCAGTGGGAGAGCTCTTTGGAGCCAGAGACCATAATTCTATTTGTTTTAAAATAGTGATGGAAAACGATAGACCAGATCTAAAGGTTGAAGTTCTAAATTGGAGAAAGGCCAATTTTGATGGTATCAGGCAAGAACTTTGAAAAGCTCATTGGGTGCAGATGTTCGCAGGTAATAGATGGCTGTAAAATGGGAAGCCTTCAGAAATGAGATAACAAGAGCCCAGAGGAAGTATATTCCTGTTAGGGTGAAAAGGAAAGGCTGGTAGGTAAAGGGAATGATGGATGACTAAAGAAATTGAGGATTTGGTTAAGAAAAAGAATGAAGCATATGTCAGGTATAAACAGGATAGATCGAGTGAATTCTAAGAGGAGTATAAAGGCAGTAAGAGTATACTAAGGGAGTAATCAGGAGTGCAAAAACGGGACATGAGATAACTTTGGCAAATAGAGTTAAGGAGAATACAAAGGATTTTTACAAATACATTTAGAAGAGAAGAGTAACTAGAGAGAGAATGGGGCCCCTCAAAGATCAGCAAGGCGGCCCTTGTGTGGAGCCGCAGGAGATGGGGAAGATACTAAACGAGTAGTTTGCATCAGTATTCATTGTGGAAAAGGACATGATGGACGTAACCCAGATGGAGGACGGGAAAAATTTCTGGCTATAACAGCAGCTCCTTTATTGAGGTATTTTAGGTTTTGGAAGTGATTTCCTCAAATTTCAAGAGCAGCAACTACTGTTTTATATGCTGTTGCATTGTTTTGGAACTTTTGGAAAAAAAAGGCAAAACAACAGCAGTTTTAAAAAGGAGAAGACCAGACAAAGGAAGCACATGATGAGGTCAGTGCAGGAGAGAGAGAGAAAAAAAACGAACACAGCAGTGAACCTGCACAGTTACCGCCTTTGCTATTTAAGTTCAAGGATCACTGGACTTCGGAGTGCGTCTGAGATAATTAACAAACAATTAAATTCACATCTGATCTTGGAGGAACTGTTGGGCGATGTTCACAGCACTGAAGCAGATAAGTATATTGTTTTTAAGTGGGAACTACAGAAAGTCTGCAGTAGTGAGTAGAGTGGGTTATTTCTTGATTATATGTTTTTTTCAGATATGTTTCTTGATTAAACTTAAAATATAAGCCATAACTATTAATTTAACCTGGGGCAGTGTTTTATGGATGAATAAGATGGTGTTATATTCTCGGTCTGTAGATTATGAAGGAGGAAAATTAGCCTTTAGTAGAGTCATGGAGTAATAGAGATGTGGGAGTTTCTTGTCAGATGTGGGAGTTTAAAGAGAGTTTAAGGATTACTGTGGATTATATCTGCAATAAATGCTGTTGGTTGCGAATCTTATCAGATCGAATGGATCAGTTGGAAGGTAGAAGACAGAGGGTGGTGGTGGAGGGATGTTTTTCAGACTGAAGGCCTGTGACCAGTGGAGTGCCACGAGGATCAGTGCTGGGTCCTCTACATTTTGTCATTTACATAAATGATTTGGATTCGAGCATAAGAGGTACATTAGTAAGTTTGCAGATGTCACCAAAATTGGAGATGTAGTGGACAGCGAAGAGGGTTACCTCAGATTACAACAGGATCTTGATCAGATGGGCCAATGGGCTGAGAAGTGGCAGATGGAGTTTAATTCACAATAGACAATAGGTGCAGGAGTAGGCCATTCTGCCCTTCGAGCCTGCACCACCATTCAATATGATCATGGCTGATCATCCTTAATCAGCATCCTGTTCCTGACTTATCTCCATAACCCGTGATTCCACAATCCTTGAGAGCTCAATACAACTCTTTCTTAAATGAATCCAGAGACTGGGCCTCCACTACCCTCAGGGGCAGAGCATTCCACACAGTCACCACTTTCTGGGTGAAGAAGTTTCTCCTCATCTCTGTCCTAAATGGTCTACCCCGTATATTTGAGCTGTGTCCTCTGATTCGGCACTCACCCATCAGCGGAAACATGTTTCCTGCCTCCAGAGTGTCCAATCCTTTAATTCGGATAAATGTGAGGTGCTGCATTTTGGGAAAGCAAATCTTAGCAGGAATTATGCACTTAATGGTAAGGTCCTAGGGAGTGTTGTTGAACAAAGAGACCTTGGAATGCAGGTTCTTAGTTCCTTAAAAGTGGAGTCACAGGTAGATAGGATAGTGAAGAAGGTGTTTGGTATTCTTTCTTTTATTAGTCAGAGTATTGAGTACAAGAGTTGGGAGGCCATGTTGCAGCTGTACAAGACATCGGTTATGTCACTGTTGGAATATTGCATGCAATTCTGGTCTCCTTCCTATCAGAAAGATGTTGTGAAACTTGAAAGGGTTCAGAAAAGATTTACAAGGATGTTGCCAGGGTTGGAGGATTTGAGCTATAGGGAGAGGCTGAACAGGCTGGGATTGTTTTACCTGCAGTGTCTGAGGCTGAGGAGTGACCTTATAGAGGTTTACAAAATTATGAGGGGCATGGATAGGATAAATAGACAAAGTCTTTTTCCTGGGGTGGGGGAGTCCAGAACTAGAGGGCATAGGTTTAGGGTGAGAGGAGAAAGATATAAAAGAGACCTAAGGGGCAACTTTTTCACACAGAGGGTGATACGTGTATGGAATGAGCTGCCGGAGGAAGTGGTGGAGGCTGGTACAATTGCAACATTAAAAGGCATTTGAATGGGTATAGGAATAGAAAGGATTTGGGGGAATTGGTCAGGTGCTTTTAGGTGGGACTAGATTGGGTTGGGATATCTGGTCGGCATGGACGAGTTGGACCAAAGGGTCTGTTTCCATGCTGTACACCTCTATGGCTCTATGACATAGAAGATATAGAATGTAGGGAAATAGATGGTGACATCTTGGAAAACGTCCATAACACAGAGAAGGAAGTGCTGGATGTCTTGAAACACGTAAAAGTGGATAAATCCCCAGGACCTGATCAGATGTACCCGAGAACTCTGTGGGAAGCTAGGGAAGTGATTGCTGGGTCTCTTACTGAGATATTTATCCCATCAATAGTCACAGGTGAGGTGCCAGAAGACTGGAGGTTGGCTAACATGGTGCCACTGTTTAAGAACGGTGGTAAGGGATGGGCCAATGGGCTGAGAAGTGCCAGATGGAGTTTAATTTAGATAAATGTGGGGTGCTGCCTTTTGGGAAAGCAATATTAGCTGAACTTATACACTTAATGGTAAGGTCCTAGGGAATGTTGCTGAACAAAGAGACCTTGGAGTGCAGGTTCATAGCTCCTTGAAAGTGGAGTCACGGTAGCTAGGATAGTGAAGAAGGCGTTTGGTATGCTTTTCTTTATTGGTCAGAATATTGAGTACAGGAGTTGGGAGGTTATGTTGCAGCTGAACAGGACATTGGTTAGGCCACTGTTGGAATATTACATGCAATTCTGTTCTCCTTCCTATTGGAAAGATGTTGTGAAACTTGAAAGGGTTCAGAAAAGATTTACAAGGATGCTGCCAGGTTTGGAGGATTTGAGCTAACGGGAGAGGTTGAATAGGTTAGGGACATTTTCCCTGGAGCATTGAAGGCTGAGGGGTAACCTTATAGATGTTTATAAAATCATGACGGGCATGGATAGAATAATAGGCCAAATATTTTCCCTGGGGTGGAAGAGTCCAGAACGAAAGGGCATAGGTTTAGGGTGAGAGGGGAAAGATATAAAAGAGACCTCAGGTGCAGTTTTTTCATTCAGAGGGTGGTGTGCATATGGAATGAGCTGCCAGGGGAAGTGATGGAGGCCGGTACAATTGCAACATTTAAAAGCCATCTGGATGGATATATGAATAGGAAAAGTTTGGAGGGGTATGGGCCAGGTGCCGGCAGGTGGGACTAGATTGGGTTGGGATATCTGGTTGGCATGGACGAGTTGGATCAAAGGGTCTGTTTCCATGCTGTACATCTCTATTACTCTATGACTCGATGACAGACAAATTAAGGCATAAAAAAGATTTATTCACTGCATGGTGATTAAGGAACATGGTCAGTGTGCATGATGAGATCTCAGCATTGTGAGATAAAGGCTCACTGAATTTGTACAATTGAAAATGTGTTTCCAAGTGAAAATTCAACTGGTATATCCTTTCCAAGTTCAATTTCTAAGAGTTCAAGTCAGATTAGAACAGCAACCTACAAATAAAGTAGCCTGATGAACTGCCTGATTCTGTCTGTTAGAATTTGAACACCTGAAATGTGATGTCGAAATGAGGTGTTGATAATTGCAACTAAATAAGTTCTGTGAACAGACTTTAAAACCAAAGCAAATAATTGACGGCAAAGTGAGTAAGGAGCATGGTCAAAGTGCATTCAGCAGATGGAGATGAAGGTCCAGTGAATATACCAGCTGTATTGTTGGAAATTTGATACAAAGGAGTTTAGCAATGCTTTAAATGGAGTTTATTGCAAGATGTAAACTTTGCAGGGCATGAGCTAAGCAGGAAACACCAAAAAGTGTGGATTGAGAGATGGACCTGCAGGAAGACTATCTGTGGAGTACTGTTACAAACCACAGTGTGATCTAAGTGCAAGAAAAGGAGCTGATTGATGAGCAGGATTAGTGAATATTTCTAGTCATTAAATTAAAAGTATGGTTTTCACTTTGTGTTTGGTCATCCAGTGTTTTTCTTTCCTTTATAAATAACAGCTGAATTATTATTGATGCGGACAATTGTTTTTATTGGATAAAAAAGGAAACAAATTAATTTCCAGTGAAGTTTAAGGACCAGGGAATCTTGAGTAATTAATTAATAACTTAAATCAGATATGATGGTGGGAGTAGGTTGGTGATATGATAGTGGCAGCAGGTTGGTGATATGCTGCTGCTGCAACATGTGGAAGCTGCTGGATACCAATATGATCCAAAGTGAACATTTTTGTTGTCAGTATTTGTAGCTTGAAGAACTGTGGAATTGAGTTGGAGTCTGAGTTGCAGACATTGTGTCACAACAGGGAAGGGGCAAGATACGTGGACATTTTTCTCCAGAGGGCAGTCACACCCTTCAGACCAGGTAATTTAAATTGATCAATGATCAGGGAAAGGAGAATGGAACTGCAAGTGAATCAGGCACAAGGACCTTGGGACTACAAGTAAGGAGCTTCAGCTTTGCAAATGGCCAACATTTACAAGCTGTCTGGATGAGTTGGGTGGCAGAGAGGATGAGCAAACTAACCACAATACCTTGCTACAGGGAACCATTCAGTTGTGGGGAGGAAATAGAAATGTGGTAGGGGATAGACACAAATAAGTGGACACTTGCTCTGCAACCATACCATAAAAATCCCAAAGCTATGTTTACGGGCTGGATTGAGGGTTAAGGACATCTGCTCAAAACTGGAGAAGGAGGGGAAGATCACGTATCCATTGGTAGGACGACAAATGAGATTCTGCTAAAAGATTTTGAACAGTTAGAATCTAAATTAAGGAACAGAAACTCAAAGGTAACAATTTGGATTTCGACCTGACCATGACCAAACGTAAAAAAAGTCAAAGAATTAAATATGTCACATGAACATTGGTGTGGCTGGAATGGATTTTAATTCATGGGGAGCTGGCACCAATATGAGAGCAGCAGAGAGCTATTCTTAGCTGTGTCATCTCAGCTTCAACAAGGGATTGAGGAGAGTACAAACAAGAGAAACAAAGGAGAGCCAGTGGACATGATCCATTTGGATTTCAAAAAAACCTTTGACAAGGTGCCACACAGGGCACCTCTGTATAAGATAAGAGACCATGGTGTTAGGGGCAAGTTATTGGCATGGATCAAGGATTTCTTTAAATGGCAGAAGGCAAAGAGTAGGGGTAAAGAGGTCTTTTTAAGACGGCAGCCAGTGATTCATGGATTTCTGAAGAGGTTTGTATTTGGACCACAACTATTTACATTCCACAATAATGATCTGGACAAAGAAACTGAGAGCATTATTGCTATTTTTGCAGGTGACATGAAGATAGGTTGAGGGACGGGTAGTGTTGAGGATGTAGGAGGCTGCCTAAGGACTTATACAGGCTAAGGCAGTGGGCAAAGAAGTTTCAGATGAAATGCAATGTGGGAAATTGCAAGGTTATGCACTTTGGTGGGATGAATTGGGGCATAGACTGTTTTCTAAATGGGGAACAGATTCAGAAATCTGAAGGACAGACTGACTTGGGAAATCTAGTTCAGGGTTCTGTCAAGGTTAACTCGTAGGCTCTGTTGGCAGTGAGGAAGGCAAATGCAATGTTAGCATTCTTTTCAAGAGAGCTAGAACACAAGATCAGAAAGGTATTTCTGAGGTTATATTAGACTCTGGTCAGATGTCATTTGGAATACTGTGAGCAGTCTTGGTCCCCATATCTAAGTAAGGATATGCTGGTCTTGGAGAGGATCCAG
Source organism: Chiloscyllium plagiosum (assembly GCF_004010195.1). Lineage (NCBI taxonomy): Eukaryota > Metazoa > Chordata > Chondrichthyes > Orectolobiformes > Hemiscylliidae > Chiloscyllium > Chiloscyllium plagiosum. The sequence goes on from NC_057721.1 coordinate 30,493,877, forward strand.
AAAAGGTGCACTAGAATGACCCCAGGGATGGAAGGCTTGTCATCAAAGCAGTGGCTGAGGACTCTGGGTCTGCATTTTATGAGGGTGAAAAAGTTAGAAGGATGACGGGGATTTCATTGAAACAGAATATTAAAAGGCCTGGACAGAGCAGATGTGGAGAAGATACTGGTAGAAGAGACTATGACACAATGACAGAGCCTCGGGGTGAAGGGATAGAACTGAAATGATGATACATTTCTTCATCTGCATGGTGAATCTGTGGGACTCATTACCACAGAGGACTGTGGAGGCTAAGTCATTGTGCCTTTAAGACAGGAATAGGTTAATGATGACTAATGGGAGAAGGCAGGAGAATTATTTAGCGTCATAGAGACGTACAGCATGGAAATAGACCCTCAGGTCCAGCCCATCGATGCCAACCAGATATCTCAACCCAACCAGATATATATATGCCCATCCAGATGCCTTTTAAATGTTACAATTGTACTAGCCTCCACTACTTCCTCTGGAAGCCCATTTCATACACAAAACACCCTCTGCGTGAAAAAGTTGACCCTTAGGTCTCTTGTATATCTTCCCCCTCTCACCCTAAATCTATGCCGTCGAGTTCTGGACTTAGTCATCGCATGGAAAAGACCTTGTCTCTTTGCCCTATCCATGTCCTTCGTGATTTTATAAACCTCGATAAGGTCAACCTTCAGCCTCTGATGCTCCAGGGAAAACAGCCCTAGCGTATTCAACTTCAGGCTTCTTGTAGATCTTTTCTGAACCCTTTCAAGTTTCACAACATCTTTCCAACAGGAAGGAGACCAGATTTGCACACAATTTTCAAAAAGTAGCCAAACCAATGTCCTGCACAACCACAACATGATCTCCCAACTCCTATACTCGATACTCTGACCAATAAAGGAAAGCATACCAAACACTCTCTTCACTATTCTATCTAACTGCAACTCTACTTTCAAGGAGCTATGAACCTGCACTCCAAGATCTCATTGCTCAGCAACACTCCTCAGGACCTTACCTTTAAGTGTATAAGTCCTGCTAAGATTTGCTTTCCCAAAATGTAACACCTTGCATTTATCTAAATTAAAATCCATCTGCCACTCATCAGCCCATTGGCCCAGTTGATCAAGATCCCATTGTAACCTGAGGTAATCTTCTTCGTTATCCACTACACTTCCATTTTCGTTGTCATCTGCAAACTTAATAACTGTAGCTCTTATGCTCACATCCAAATCATATATATAAATGATGAAAACTAGTGGACCCAGCACCGGTCCTTGTGGCTCTTCACTGTCACAGGCTTCCAATAAGAAAAGCAACCATCCACCACCACCCTCTGTCTTCCACCTTTGAGCTAGTTCTGTATCCATATCGCTAGTTCTCCCTGTATTCCATGAAATCTAACCTTGCTAATCAGTCTCCCATGGGGAAACTTGCCAAATGCCTTAGTAAAGTCCATTAAGATCATGTCCACTACTCTGTCCTCATCAATCCTCTTTGTTACCACTTCAAAAAGCTCAATCAAGTGCATGAGATATGATTTCCCACACACAAAGGCATGTTGACTATCCCTAATCAATCCTTGCCTTTCCAAACAAGTGTAAATCCTGTCCCTCAGTATTCCCTCCAACAACTTGCCCACCACTGACATCAAGCTCACTGCTCTATAGTTCCCTGGCTTGTCCTTCCCACATTTCTTAAATAGTGGCTCCACGATAGCCAGCCTCCAGTCTTCCAGCACCTCACCAGTGACTATCAATGACACAAATATCTCAGCAATGGTCCCAGCAATCACTTCCCTAGCTTCCTGCAGAGTTCCAGAGTACATCTGATCAGATCTTGAGGATTTATCCACTTTTATGTCTTTCAAGGACATCCAACACTTCCTCTTCTGTAACATGAACATTTTTCAAGATGTCACCATCTATTTCCCTACATTCTATATCTTCCATGTCCTTTTCTACAGTAAATACTGATGCAAAATACTCATTTAGTATCTCCCCCACCTCCTGCGGCTCCACACAAAGGCTGCCTTGCTGATCTTTGAAGGGTCCTGTGCTCTCCCTAGTTACCCTTTTATCCTTAATGTATTTGTAAAAACCCTTTGGATTCTCCTCAATTCTATTTGCCAAAGCTATCTCATGTCCCCCTTTTTCCCTTCTGATTTCCCCCTTAAGTATACTCCTACTGCCTTTATACTCTTCTAAGGATTCACTCAATCTACCCTGTCTATACCTGGCATATTAGATTAGATTAAATTACATACAGTGTGGAAACAGGCCCTTCGGCCCAACAAGTCCACACCAACCCGCCGAAGTGCAACCCTCCCATACCCCACATTTACCCCTTACCTAACACTACGGGCAATTTAGCATGGCCAATTCACCTGAACCTGCACATCGTTGGACTGTGGGAGAAAACCGGAGCACCTGGAGGAAACCCACGCAGTCATGGGGAGAATGTGCAAACTCCACACAGTCAGTCGCCTGAGGCGGGAATTGAACCCGGGTCTCTGGTGCTGTGAGGCAGCAGTGCTAACCACTGTGCCACCGTGCCGCCCATATGTTTCATTCTGTTTCTTAACCAAACCCTCGATTCCTTTAGTCATCCAGCATTCCCTATATCTACCAGCCTTTCCTTTTACCCTAACAGGAATATACTTCCTCCAGATTCTTGTTATCTCATTTCTGATACCTTCCCATTTCCCAGCCGTCCCTTGACCTGCAAACATCTGCACCCAATTAGCTTTTGAAAGTTCTTCCCTAATACAATCAAAATTGGGCTTTCTCCAATTTAGAACTTCAGCTTGTAGTTTGCTCCATCCTTTTCCATTGCTATTTTAAAGCTAATAAAATTATGGTCATTGGCCCCAAAGTGCTCTCCCACTGACACCTCAGTCATCTGTCCTGCCTTATTTCCCAAGAGTCAGTCAAGTTTTGCACCTTCCCTAGTAGGAACATCCACATACTGAATCAGAAATTGTTCTTGTACACACTTAACAAATTCCTTTTCATCTAAACCTTTAACACTATGTGAGTCCCAGTCTATGTTTGGAAAGTTAAAATCCCCTACCATAACCACTCTATTGTTTTTACAGATGACTGAAAACTCTTTACAAAGTTGTTTCTGAATGTACCTGACAATTAGTGGGTCTATAATACAATCCCAATAAGATGATCATCCCTTTCTTATTTCTCAGTTGCACCCAAGTAACTTCCCTGGATGTATTTCCAGGAATATCCTCCCTCAGTACAGCTGTAATGCTATCCCTAATCAAAAATGCTACTGCCCCTCCTCTCTAGCCTCCTTTTCTATCCTTCCTGTAGCATTTGTATCCTGGAACATGAAGCTGCCAGTCCTGCCTATCTCTGAGCCATGTTTCTGTAATTGCTATGATATCCCAGTCCCATGTTTCTAACCATACCCTGAGTATATCTGCCTTCCCTGTTAGGCCTCTTGTGTTGAAGTAAATGCAGTTTAATTCATCAGTCCTACCTTGTTCTCTGCTTTGTCCCTGCCTGCCCTGTGTGTTTGACTGTACCAGTCTCAACTGTACTAGTGTCAGATTGATCTCTTTCCTCCCTATCTCCTTGGGCACCCCCACCCCACACCCCCACACCCCCCTCCCCACCCCCACCTTACCAGTTTAAATCATTCTCCCTGCCAGCATATTAGCCACCTTCCAATTCAGGTGCAATCCATCCTTCTTGTGCAGGTCACTTCTACTCCAGAAGAGATTCCAATGATCTAAAAATATGAATCCTTCTCCCACACACCAGCTCCTCAGCCATGCATTCATCTGCTCTATGCTCCCATTCCTACACTCACTGGCTCGTAGCACTGTGAACCTGTGAATCCGGATATTACAAATCATTTTCGGGCCAGTTTTAGCGTATTGCATCCATAGGTGTTAGCCAGTTTTGAGAAGATTTGTAGCTCAATTTGAGGTTCTGGATATAGGTTTGCTCACTGAGCTAGAAGGTTCATTTTCAGGCATTTCATCACCATACTAGGTAACATTCTTCAGTGAGTCTCCTGATGAAGCACTGGTGGTACGGCACACTTTCTATTTATATGTTTAGGTTTCCTTGGATCAGTGATATAATTTCCTGTGGCGACATCATTTCCTGTTCTTTATCTCAGGGGGTGGTAAATGGGATCCAAGTCAATGTGTTTGTTGATAGAGATCCGGTTGGAATACCATGCTTCTAGGAATTCTCATACATGTCTCAGTTTGGCTTGTCCTAGGATGGATATGCTGTTTCAATCAAAGTGATGTCCTTCCTCATCTGTATGTAAGGATACTAGTGAGAATGGGTCATGTCTTGAAACATGGTATAGATGTTTTTCCTCTGCTCTTCATAGTTCTTCTGTGCTGCAGTGTGTGTTGGCTCATTGAAACAATGTTCTAATGCAGCTTTGTTTGTGGGTGTTGGGATGATTGTTTCTGTCGTTCAGTACTTGGTCCGTATGTGTTGTTTTCCTGTAGATGCTGGCTTGAAGTTCCTCACTGGCTGTTTGTTCAACTGTTACATCTAAGAATGGCAGTTTGTTGCTGTTCCCTCCTCCAAATAGTGAATTTTATGCCAGTAAGGGTATTATTGATGGGTCTTGAAGGTTTCCTCTAATTTGTTTTGTTTGGTGATGATAAAGGTGTCATCCACGTAGCGGACCCAAAGCTTGAGTTGGACGGTTGGCAGAGGTGTTTGTTCGAGTCTCTGTATGACTGTCTCTGCTAAGAATCCTGATATCAGAGATCCCATGGGTGTTCTGTCAGTTTGTCTGTTGGTTTTGTTGTTGAAGGTGAAGTGGGTGGTAAGGCATAGGTGCACTAGCTTGACAATATTGTCCTTGCTGTTGAAATTGGTGGTGTTTGATGTATGTGTCTTTGGTTGCTCTAATAGTATAGTCAGTGTTTCCTTGGCCAGGTTGATGTTGATAGATGTGAACAGGGCTGTTATGTCAAAGGAGACTATTAGTTCATCCTCTTCTGTCTTGGTGTCTTTGGTGGTTTTCAGGAATTCTTGAGGAGGTGGATGGAGTGATGTCAGTCTTCTACTAAGTGTTTTAGTCTTTGGTGTAGCCAATCTGTACGTTGGTGTTCCAGGTAGTGAGACTATGGCTCTGCGGGGGGGCCCCTGCTTTGTGAATTTTGGGTAATCCATAGAAGCGTGGTGTGTTGGATCTGTATGATTTCATTTTTTGAAAATCAATCTTATTTATTTTTCCTGATTTTTGAAGTTTTTTGAGTAGAGCTGTGATTCAGTTCTCTAGTTGCGGGATCGGGTCTATCGCCACTTGTTGGCAAGTGTTGGTATCTGCAAATAGTGTTTTCGCTTTCTCAATATAGACTCTGATTTAAAATGACTGTCAAGCATCCTTTGTCTGTGGGTACGATAACAATATTTTTATCTTTTTAAAATTTTTCTAGTGCTTTCCTTTCTTGTGTATTGAGTGTGTTTCCTTCCTTTTTCTTGCTTAATGTTGGTTCGATTGTCTGTCTGATGGTTTGCTGGATTTCTTCTGTGAGTTGGTTGTCTTTTAGTGTTGTTTCTAATACTGCTAAGAAATCTTTCTTGTCAGCATCCTGGAAGTTGTAATTTAATCCTTTTAGCAAAACAGCTTTTTCAGTGTCTGTTAAGGGTCGGTCAGATAAGTTTTTTAAATCAATGCTTCTGCATTGTCTGTGTTGTTATTTTGTGTGAGTTTGTCTAGTTTTTTTCTGAAGGCCTGTTTTTTTTTATTTTCTGCGTTTGTTTCTGTCTAATGTCTAGGGCTTGTTGTACTGTGTCTGTCCATTCATGTTCGGTTGCATTAGTGAGTACAGATTTTTGGCGCAACATTTCCTGGTTGTATTTACAGAGTCTGTTGTGGGCATCATTAAGCATTGCTCTAAGCATCCTCAGGCCGTTTTGCTCTGCTATTCTTTTGGCTAGGGGAAGTTTGTATTTAAGACATTTAGGTAGTACCTGTTTCCTTCGGCATTTGTGCAGGAAGTACAGCTGTTTGCAATTGGCGTTCTGTCAGATGGAATTGGTTTCCCATTTTTGGGCCAGTTTTAGCATATTGCACCCATAGGTGTTAATGAGTTTTGAGAAGATTTGTAGCTCAGGTTGAGGTTCTGGATGTAAGTTTGCTTGCTGAGCTGGAAACCATTATGTATATTCAGGGCTGAGATGGACAGAATTTTAGTCAGTAAGGGAATTGAGGGTTACCGTGAAAGCTTATAAGTGAAGTTGAGCATTATCAAATCAACCAAGATCTAATTGAATAGTGAAGCAGGTCTGAACAGTCTGCTTCTGCTCTTAAATCTTGAGGATCAGTTAGGAAGAAGCCCAATGAGACATTGAGACAACATGAATGCCATCAATACATGAAGGTCACCATAGAGAGGAGTAAAAAAAGAAGAGATAAGGCATGGATGAAAAGGAAGGAAAGAGAAATGGCATTGTATATTAGCTTTGTCAAAGAGGAAATTATTGTACCTCTTACTAAAGTGCATCCACTTACTTGAAATGACACTGCAAAAAAGTGGCTGCCCTTGAACTCTGTGATTTAATTAATGAGAAAGGATTAAATAAGGACACAGGGGTATCCACTCATTAATAATTTAGGCAGTTAAGACATGCATTTGGGAAGAGAGAACTTTCCTGGGTAAATGTTCACAGGGGTTAACAATGAGGTCTGTACACATTTATAATTGGTTTTAAACATTTTACATATTTTGATGTATTGTACATGGTCACTTAAATTATTATTTTTTAATTGTTTGGAAGCAATTCTACACTGACAATTTTAAGAATGTATATATTAATATATTCAACCATGCATATGTAATGAAAATCAGCACTCATCTGAAATTTTTCAATATTTAATATTGTTCTCAAGCATATCCATTTCATTTTTACATGCGCTGAAGGTTGTTTGTCTGCCTTTGGCATGTAAATAATTGGGATTTTTAAAATCCTCTTGTAAAGATCGCTCTTATTAAATTTCTAAGAAAGAGGCTCAATATTCTTTATTGCAATTATTATGTGAATTTGTCAAACATTTGCTTGTAACTTGCATGCAAAATTGTTCAAATGCCTAAAATCAGTTACGGGAATACAGAAGTCAATGCCTTCCCTATACGTCAATACAAAAGAATATGCATTTAAATTCACTACAACTTCATTCTTTTCTTTTTTTTTGCAACTTCATTATTTTAAGATTCATTAGAACGAATAAGTTACAGTGAATTTAATCCTGGTCGTGGTGGCAGCTCTATTGCAATCATTACAGAAGTGTGACAAATTGATTTCTTTTGAGTTTTACCAAGTTGTACCTGGTATTGACTTATTTAATTGGCCACTTTATGTAAGGAATTAAAATGAACTTCATTGCCACAAATTATGCTCTGGATTAACTTGATGTAATATTTCATCAACTAATCATTTATCTCCAGATATCTTGGTGGAAGAAGGACATAATTCAAGTATAAATTGAGTTCAAGTGCCAGCAGTTTTCCAGCAGAAAATTATTGCTTCAAGAAAACCATTTGTTTGCGGTCATTTTGAACACTGAGCTTCATTGACATGCTGCTGGTTCAACTCCTAATTGAACATCAGGATTACCAGTCCACTGGGATTCAGATGCATGTGAAACAGGGGTGCAGGAGAGTTTGAGGAGGGAATATAGGCAAAGTTTGAGGAGATGGAATGAGGGATTTTAGGTGGAGAGAGTGTTTTTAGGAAGAGGGGGAAATTTTGGGGAATATTCACATATAGAATGGTAATCATGTGGTGAGACAGAGTGATTCAGGTGTGGAGACTGTTTAGACTTTCTTCAGCCTAAAAGGTACCTCCTGATTCTTTTGGTCCAATAACAATTAACAATGAGCTTCCCTAAATATCTCTTCAACTTCCTGATATAACTTTTTTTTAACCTTACACGGTAACAAAGCCATGGCATAGATTCTGTGTCCAAAATTCCTGTCTCTAACTAGATTTGCACCATTGTCACCCCTCTCCACTCCCAGCATGTACAAAATAGGACCCAGCACTATGCATGAGAATCTTAGCTTCCAGAGGCATCCATTAAAATGGTAAACAACAGGATCCAAGTGACACTTCCCATTGGATAATTGGCACAGTCATTATAACTGTCCATCTGCCCAGTTTCCAGCAGACTGTGCTAACATCAATTTCATATAATAGATTTTTTTTTGAGAAGCTGCTTCTTTCTGAGTTGCTTACTTCAATACTTGAAGCTCAGTTTAGTATATTCTGGACTTTACACATCTACAACTTAGAACTTGGTCATTGCTGCAGCTATTTCATGGGCACAGAGAGAGAGCAAAAACATTAATTTCACTGTACTGTGTCTCACCCGCAAGGTGCTGAAGTGTATTTAATGTCAATGTCACATGTTCCTGTCAATTATTTAAAACTTGTATTCATTACATTACTTTCAAAAGGCACTAAACAATAACTGTTCAGATCTGTTTTGATTGTATAGTGTGAGGAATTTATTGACGTGAACTCAAGATGTCTGCCTACAGTGTGTGTGTGTGTGAGTGTGCCTCATGTTACAGGTCACCTGGCTACGGCTGACTAGGATAAACATGCACATGATTGCTTTTCAATCCAAATATCTTCTTTGAATACAAAAACAAATGATGACATGCATTGTGATGAGTATTTTTAGTTACCAACTGTATGAGTTCTGTTCTCATGCACTTGCAACTATTTGCTATTTCATTTGGTCTTTCTGTTTTGTCCACAAACTTACACATATGGCACACATAAGCTTTTGTTTTTGTGCCTTGTGATATACACATGCGGATTGTTGACATTTTTTCTATCATCGATCTGCTTGTTGGAAGGATGTGTTATCTGGTTCATTTTCAAAATCCACGCTGACTGTGCTTTGTGCTTTAGTTGTATTTGTTGTGCCTGAAAAGGCACTCTCTTTATTTTGTGACTTCAGCCGTGCTTTCTCACATAACACTCCTATTTCTGGCACCATCTTTTGGGAATGCAATACAGCTGTACATTAATATCAGAACTTTGTTGAAGAGAATTCATGGACTTGAATCTGTTCTTTTTAACTCAGTCAGAGTTGCATTAAGGTTTTTTTTGAGGGATGTCCATGTGATACCTATTTAGCTTCATTAACTACTTATCCTGCCTCATTTGTCATCCCTCACATCCTATTGCAACCTCATTTTACTAAGTTATCCCCAACCCACCCCCTGCCCATCTTGAGTTTCATTCAGATAAAAGTGAGGTGCTGCACTTTGGCAAGGCAAATCTTAGCAGGACTTATACACTTAATGGTCAGGTCTTGAGGAGTGTTACTGAACAAAGAGATCGTGAAGTGCAGGTTCATAGCTCCTTGAAAGTGGAATCACAAGTAGATAGGGTAATGAAGGCGGCATTTGGTATGCTTTCCTTTATTGGTCAGATCATGGAATGTAGGAGTTCAGAGGTCATGTTGTGGCTCTACAGGATACTATTGGAATATTGCGTACAATTCTGGTCTCCTTCCTATCAGAAGGATGTTTTGAAACTTGAAAGGGTTCACAAAAGATTCACAAGGATGTTGCCAGAGTTGGAGGATTTCAACTAAAGGGAGAGGCTGAATAGGCTGCAACTGTTTTCCTTGGAGCGTTGGAGGCTAAGGGGTGACCTTATAGAGGTTTATAAAATCATGAGGAAATGTATAGGGTAAATAGACAAGGTCTTTTCCCTGGGCTGGGGGGATCTAGAACTAGAGGGCATAGGTTTAGGGTGAGAGGGGAACATTCAAAATCGACCTAAGGGACAACTTTTTCATGCAGAGAGTGATGCTTGCATAGAATAAGCCAGATGAAGTGGTGGAGGCTGGTATAATTACAACATTTAGCATGCATCTGGGTGAGTATATGATTAGGAAGGGTTTAGAATGATATGGGCCAAGTGCTGACAAATGGGACTAGATTAGTTTATACTATCTGGTTGGCATGGATGTGTTGGATGGGAAGGGTCTGTTTACATGCTGTACATCTCTATGCCTCTATGGTGGGTAAGTTCAACGAGGATTCTGAGGAACAGGATTTATATGTATTTGTAAAGGCAAGGACTGATAGTGATAGTCAATGTGGGAAATGAGGTCTAACTTGAAATCTAACTTGATGAGTTTTTGAAGAGGTGGCAAAGAAGATTGATCAAGGCAGAGTGGTAGACTTTGTCTATATGAGCTTCAGCAAAGCATTCAAGGTTCTGCATGGTAGACTGGGATCCAGGGGGAGCTAGCCAATTGGATAGAAAATTAGCTTGAAGGTTCAAGACAGAAGATGTCGATGAAGGATTGCTCTTTGGACTAGAGGCCTGTGACCAGCAGATTGTTGCAAGGATCAGTGCTGGGTCCACAGCTTTTCATCATTTATATACATGGTTAGTTAGTTTACAGTTGACTCCCAGATATGTGGGGAAATGGGCAGTGGAGAAAGTTATCTTAGAATACAATGGGACCTTGATCAGATGGGCCAAAGGGCTAAGGAGTGGAATTTACTTTGGATAAATGTGAGATATTTTGGTAAGGCAAACTGAGGTAGGACTTATACACTTAATGCAAGGGCCCTGAGGAATGTTGCCAGCCAAAGAGACCTCAGGGTGCAGGTGCATAGTTTCTTGACAGTGGAGTCACAGGTAGACAGAGTGGTGAAGAAGGTGTTTGACACACTTGCCTTCAGTAGTCAGAATATTGAGTATAGGACTTGTGATGTCATGCTGCAGCTAAACAAGACATGGGCGAGGCCACCTTTAGAATACTACATACATTCTGGTTGCCCATCTATAGGAAGTATGTTGTTAAACTTGAGGGGTGCAGAAAAGATTTACAAGGATGTTGCTAGGACTGAAGGATTTAAGTCATAGGGACAGGCTGAATAGGATGACACTTTGTTTTCCTGGAGCGTCTGAATTTAGGGGTAACATTATGGAGATTTTTAAAATCGTGGCGGGCATGGACCAAGAGCCAAGGTTTTTTTCCTTGGGTGGGGGAGTCCAGAACTAGAGGTCACAGGTTTCAGGTGAGAGGGGAAAGCTTTAAAAAGGACCTGAGGGAGTAACTTTTTCATGCAGAGATTGGTGAATGTGTAGAATGAGCTATCAGAAGAAGTGGTGGAGGTCGGTACAATTACAACATTTAAAAGTCATTTGGATAGGAAGAGTTTAGAGGGATATGGATAAATGCAGGCAACTGGGACTGGATCACATTGAGATGTCTGCTCGGTGAGATATGTTGGACCAAAGACTCTATCCCCATGTTGTGTGACTGGCAGTGAAGGCCATAAAACCAGGCTATCCTCTCTGCACAGCCTATCCCTTACTTGGGATATCCCCTCACCTGCACCAAAACTAACAACTATGTGCCCACTTCATTTTTAAAATGTTTGCTTCTCTAATTCCACCCCCTGACAGGGCAGAAATACTCAAAGATACATAGTGGGATGCCCAACATTTGGAAGTTCACCTGAATACAGAGAGCATCCTAACTCTGATCATTCCCAAATTCCTGGCCTGGAATAGGAGGTTGCCCTTGACTTGCCTTGTCAGGGCTGCCTGATAGAAGACTATCCCCCTCGACTTGGCTGAGGCCTGCTGACAGCCATAACATATTTTACTTCTTTGTGCCTGCACAAAATGGCAAGGCTATATTGAAGTAATAGGAAGCTGGTATATCTGCCTATGGGGGCAAAGTGCAAAAAAGCAAGGCAGCCATGCTGGTGTCTCAAGATAGGCTCAGTCGGTAATTACTGAAACAGCAAGCACAGAGCCCAGAGATGTGGCCTAATGCAGTCCATTAACTGAGTGCATCCCTGAGCACAGTGCCTTGCTGCAGAATTACAATTACAATTGCTGGTGCAACACTGAAGCACAGAAGTGTCCTGCAAATGAATTAGAGACATGCTATGAACATTCTTTGAGGCTGGCATGTACCAGATGCCAATTTCTGAGGACATCGAGTGTGTGCATGGTCAGTGACCATGAAGCATGCCTTGAGATGTTGGTGCCCAGCATTCAACATGGAGGTAATTCAGGGCAAGTGGTGAGTTGAAGTCATCAGCTCCTACTCTGATTTCCCTGAGTTTTTTCAACATCTGGCTTTTCACCACATTTGGTGAGATTGAAAGATAAATTTTAAGGAGGGGAGTTGATGATGGCCCAAGGTATTTAACAGCAATAATCCCCCTTAGTTGACCAATTACCATGTCACTTGTAAAACATATAAAAGGTAGAGCAAGTTGCACCTGATGCCAACTGGCCTTACCGGACTTCTCAAACCATTCTACTACAAATCTCAGCACAGTCGACATTGCTCAGACCCCTATAAAATTCTGACCAAACTGTCAGCCTACAGTGTGAGTGCCTCATGATTGCAGTTACCTTCTATGATGGACCAGAATGGACATTTGTACATGATTGTATTTCAGTCCGAACAAGGTCTTTCCTATTTATGTATAGATATTGAAGAAAATAGAAAGCTCGATTGAAAGACCATATTGTTGCATGAACCAAATGAAATACTGAAGTTTTACAGCTTTGCTTTCTTTAACAATTTGGGCATTTTGAGATCAGTTGTTATGAAGGATGCTGAAGAGGCATTGAATCTTTTTGATTCAATTTTGTAGATGTTTCAATGCCCTCAACTAGCTGCTGGTTAAAAATAACTCATGGAGTGCCTCCAAAATGGATTTGATTTCTCTTTTATAATCTCTTCTCCATGTGGAGCTGCAGAGACCATACGTCTTGAGTCACTTGAAAGGTAAGGTTTATATGAAATACAGCAGGTGTACAACAAAATTGTCAACCAGTCAGTGTTTATTTTATAATCTGACAAGCTTTATATCATTCCAGAACACTGTGTCCCATTAGTCCTTACTATAGAGCAGCATTTCAATCCAACATCCTTTTTCTACAATGGCAGGAGGTTCTGATAATTAGTAGCAGGAGTATTTGGGATTGAGATGGCAGCTCGTCCTTGTTACCAATGTTAAAAAGAAACTAGCAACTCAGTCTGCGGGAGGTGATTGTAATGTGATAGCTTGCTGTGAGGTAGTTTATCTATCATGGGGAGTTTAGTAGTCCTTAAAAGTCTTTCTGCCCAGGGGTCTTGTTGAGATTGGGACACTACCACTGAGCCAGAAAACTTGTCCTAACTGCTAGGAAGGTGTGTCATGACACATCTGAAAAGGTTGATTCCAAAAACCTAAATCCTCATTGATTAATCCAGACAATTTTAATTGATCTGTGTACAGTACTAATTAGATATAGAAAACTAATGTACACATTCTGCATTTTAACACCCACATATTTTTTATAAACTGGAGCACTGTTTATTTTGCCTGCACCTTTCCATAATAAATTTAGTTGTGATGTTCCAAATTGGAGATAACTTACTCAACTAGTTTTTTTGGATGTTACTAACAATTCTCAGTTTTTGAAACTGAAATGTTGACTAATTATTAAGCTTCATTATATCTTCTAATTGTAGAGGCATAACCACACCAGGTGTATCTACAGAGTGGTCATTGACTACAAATGTTTAAAACTTGTTTGTTTACAGTTCCATTTTTAGGTTTTGAGAATTTTTAACTTTGAAAATAATCACAGCAAAATTTTTGTTTTTAATAAGATAAAAGGTTAGTTTATTACACATGATTGCTGGAGTAAAAATCTGATAGAGGCAAAAAGATTAAAATTGTGTATGGATGAACCATAGCTTTAAAGGTGGAAGTAAAATCAGACTGTTATTCTTGCAGGCCTGACTTGCTTTCAGATTTTTCTTTGCAATGTGAAGGAGGGCAGCATGGTGTCTCACAGCACCAGGGACCCGGGTTTGATTCCCACCTTGGGTGACTGTCTGTCTGTGTGGAGTTTGCACATTCTCCCTGGGTCTACGTTGGTGTGCTCTGGTTTCCTCCCACAATCCAAAGATGTGCTGGTCAGATGAATTGACTATGTTAAATTACCCATAATGTTAGGTACATTAGTCAGTGGTAAAGGTAGGAGAATGGGTCTGGGTGGATTACTCTTTGGACTTGTTAGGCCAAAACCCCTGTTGCCATACTGTAGGGAATCTAATCTTAAGATCAGAATTCAGCAGCAACAATGTATTCAGATGTCCATTAGGTGAAGGTTTTTCACACAGTTAGACTGAATGTGGGCGGAAGACTTCTTTACTTCACATTTTTATGGGTCTGCAATTTAAACTTGTACCAGTGCGTGAAATGACTCCACACAGACTAGTATCCTGTCACCAAGTCACTCAGTCCTTGACACTGATTCAGCTCCCTCAAAACCAGCTCACAGAGTGAACATATCCTCTGACATTCCTGTTTATATCTTTCAGCCAGACTAAGACTTCTTAGAGTTCTACTTAGACAAACGTTTCACACCTTCTTTTGTGAAAACTCAAAAGCTAAAGTGCCTGTCTCAGAACTGTTGCATCATGTTTCCACATTAAATAATAGGTCTATCATTTGCCTTTTAATTGCGTTATAACATTTTTCTTTCAACCATTGGTTTGTATGGTTCTAATTTTCAAATTGTGGTGTGCGTGAATGCCTCCAGAGAGCCATTTTCAAGGATATTCTCTTCATCCTTGCAAATGTTTATTGAATTGTGAAAAGTTATCTTGTGATTTTCTGTCAGAGTTAAGTAGATGTCACTGCTGGGAGCCATTTTGCAGGGCCATGTCTATTTAAAAAAAGAGATCAGCCTCCTTTGCAAAATATGGACAGAAATTTCCCAGCTCCATCGGCATGGCATTGATAAGAAAATTGTTTGAAATCAGCAGTGAGCTGATTCTAACATTGAGAATTGAAGGTCCCATTTTCCAAAACAAGAATTGAATGATGCAAGAAGATTCTGGCTGGAGAGAAGTTAGGCTAATTTGCATGCATTAACATGCATTAATATCTTGTTATTATATAAAGTTGTTTCATTTTGTGTGCCATTCCCCAACTGTCAAGCAGAAACCAGATAGCAACAATTCCCATGTGGAAGTCAAAGGCAACCTAGTGACTCTCGCTTGCCACTTGCCCCAGCTCCTCTCCATCAGCCATCAACATCTCATGGTATATTTGATAGACAATAACTGTGTGCACCCTACATCAATAAACATTGGGTAAATACCAACTTTCAGACACACTGAATATGCTTCTGCACTTCAATGCTCTTCGTTGAAGCGCATCAGCGCTTTTCATTTTAATGCTGCTACCAGGACACTTTGTACATTGGAACAAAAACCCATCTTGTGGGCATGACTAGGGTATATCTCAGGACTCCTGAACTGCTTTCTTATTGCTTTACATGACTTAAAATATTTGGAAAGACAAGGATTGATTAGGGATAATCAACATTGCTTTGTGCATGGGAAATTGTGTCTCACGAACTTGATTTGAGTTTTTGGAAGAAGTGATGAAGACTGATGAAGGCACAGTGGTAGATGTTGTCTATATGGACACCTGCAAAGCATTTAACAAGGTTCTGCATGGTTGACTTGTTAGCAAAGTTAGGTCACATGCAATTCAGGGAGAGTTAGACATTTGGATACAAAATTGGCTCAAAGGTAGGAGACAGACATGGTGATAGATGGGTTGCTTTTCAGACTGGAACCCTGAGACCAGAAAGCAATGATTAGTAAGTTTGCAGATGATATAAAAATTGATGGTGTAGTGGACAGTGCAGAAGGTTATCTCCGAGTACAATAGGATCTTGATCAGATGGGCCAAGGAGTGGCAGATAGAGTTAATTTAGATAAATGTGAGCTGTTGTATTTTGGAAAGGCAAATGAGGCAGCACTTATGCACATAATGGTAGGGTCATTGGAAGTGTTGCCAAACAAAGACATTTGGGTGCACGTTCATAGTTCTTTGAATGTAGAGTTGCAGGTAGACAAGGTAATGAAGAAGGCATTTGATTTGCTTGTCTTTATGTATCAGTGCAATGAATAAAGAAGTTAGGCGGTCATGTTGCAGCTGTACAGGATATTGGTTAGGCCACTATTGGAATACTGCATCCAATTCTAGTACCTCTGCTATAGGAAAGATGTTTAATTTGAAACATCAGAGTAAATTTACAAGGATGTTGTCGTGGTTGGAGAGTTTAAGTTGTAAGGTGAGGCTAAATAGGTTGAGGCTATTTTCCCTGTAACATCATAGTTGAGACATGACCTTAGAGAGGTTTATAAAATTATGAGAGGCTAATTTGGGATAAATAGTCAAGGTATTTTCCCCAGAGTAGAGGGCACATGTTTAAGGTGAGAGGGGAAAGATTTAATGATGACCCTGAATCTATTGCTGATTATCGTAAAAACTCATCTGGTTCATGAATGTCCTTTAGGGAAGGAAACTGCTATCCTTACCTGGTCTGGCCTACATGTAATTCCAGATGCACAGTAATGTTGTTGACTTTAGCCAATTGGGGCTGGGCAATAAATGCTGTCCTGGCCAGCAATGCCATTATCCTGTGAATTAATAAAAAAAAATCACAAGTCTAGTTAAGACCAATTTAGGATTTTGAACATCACGCAAATGTTTTTGTTTCGAGATATGTGGAATTCAATGAAGCTGATTTTGTATTGCTGTCCCGATGTCATAACATAATGTAAGCCATTCATGTCACTTGCAAATAATTGCAGTAATGCAATAAACCTCATTGCTTACTGAAGGCTCTTCTAGTTTGATCAAAATGGTACTTATCCTCCTCTGTGCTGTAGCATTTTGGGCTTGAAAGCCCCCACAGACACAATACCAGGAGTAGCAGTGTGGAAATGAAATAGTGGGCCTTGTCACAGTCTACTGAGCAGTGGTGACAAGTAGTGCCAACTAAGTAAAAATAGTTTTCAGGCCTTCAAGAGTTTTTTTTAAATTTAAATAAACCTATGCTTACCCAGACTTCAAGAGAAACAGATATTGTGGAGGGCAACAAATTTTACAAATCATGTGCTAACACTCAAGAGAAAAGAATACTTCAGAGAAGGGCCGAAGTATTTTGGATTTTAACAGAAAGCATACAAGAACAAAAGAAATTTGCAATCTGATGGTGTTAATACATGTTGTATTTGGAGGAGGTGGTCTGTGGGAACAGTCCTAAATCTGAGGTGAGCTGGCCAAATATTGTGGATTGCAGAGTTATGAGGGAAAAAAGAAACCTTGTTGCAAGAGGGAACCCATACACTGTGCAATATAACAAGCTGAAAGGGCAATCATTCTTTAAAAAGACCTTGCTGTTCTGATTAAATGTTGCTCCCTTAGCACACAAATACCATAAGTGATGGATGGAAGAAAAAATAAAACTAAAAGGGTTATATGAAAAAAACCTCTATATTCAGCAGTAGAGAGTCAGGAATTCATTATCCTGGCCATACATTTTGGCATGTGAAAATTTTTATATCAATAAATATTTCTCAAATATTCTGTTCGACACAAATTAGAGCAGAGGAGAAAGTGAGGACTGCAGGTGTTGGAGATCAGAGTCGAGAGTGCGGTGCTAGAAAAGTACGGCAGGTCAGGCAGCATCCGAGGAGCAGGAGAGTCGATGTTTCAGGCTTATGCACTTAATCAGAAACAGTTGTTACCACAATATTATCAGATAGCGAACGCTGTTCGACGTTTTCCAATCAATCTGTTCAGCAATGTTCTTGTACACGTTCTGGAGTAGATGGGATTTGAATACAGGCTCTCCTAGGTCAGAGGGAGGGATGCTACCACTGCACCATAAGAACACTCAAACCTTGTTTGATAAAACATTGTTTGTGTGCATCAGAAGTTCAAATACATGGTCTGGAGGCATTGCACTTAATATTTCAGTTGTATTACAAGCAACTCTCCAACATAGAAGATACAAAATTCTAGAAAACCTACATGTACTTGACCACCAAGAAAGTTGACTCAAGAGTAGAAGGACATTGATTAACTTTGATCTCCACAAGGTGGTAGAAAGTGCAGAATAAAAGATAACAATTAGCTGGTACAAAAGTTTGCTGAATACCTTAAGCTCATGCTGGTGCTTAAATAAGAAAAATATCTCCGAAGGTTAGTCACCATGGAATAAATATTTATTTGATAAAGCAATAAGGTGGAAAACTGTGCCAAGTAAAAGCAAAGAGGCAGTAACTGAACTGTCTATACCACTCAAGGGCCTGTATGGTGATAGAAAATGGAAGCATCTGCAAGTGGATTGAATCACATGGCTGCACAACACAGTGAACAAATAGCGACTCCAAATTCAAATTTGCTGTTAGAGTTTATGTGATTGGAAAAGGACAATGTCAAACAAAATTTCTGACCTCCCTACATTCCAATGATGAATCCCCTTTAACAATAAAGGGTATCACAAAACAGTGCAACTTTGGGTTTACGGAAGTGAACTATTTGGTTAAACCAATAATTCAATCACTGAGAGGGATGGAGAATGTCAAAATATTTAAGTTGAAACCATAAGTCTTTCTACCTCAATACGCGTAAAAGGAGAAAAATGAGTTCACGGTGTGGAATGTACAAATCCACAGGGGAAACCACTAAGAAGGGAGAGCCATACTACAAAAATAAAGTTACTAGTTATAGTAGGCACACACTGACAGTTATCAAAATTAGTCATAAATCACAAAATATCTCCATGAACTAAATAGAAGTGATTAATAGACTCTCAGGTAAGAGAGAACTACAGACCTTAGGTATCAGAAATCAACTAACTTCTGCCCAACAAACTATGATTTTTCCAATTCCAATGATAAAATATTCTGGGGGAATAGTGAATCCTCCAGGTTGTTTGAACTAGCATAGTCAAAAATGGGATGGTATTCGCATAACTGTCCCAGCAAATATATGGTAAAGGTAAAATCACCATAGCTTTACCAGACCATAGGGCTGCTCTCTGTTGGAGAGAGAAGACTGATGGTGGTTCTGATCTGAGGGTCACCACAGCTCAGGCAAGGCGGTTAAGAAGGAAAGTCCAACCTGGTTACCTCAGCTGTTACAGGAACTGAACCCATGCTGTTATAGCCATTCTACATCACAAACCAGTCATCCACCCTACAGATTTAACTGATACTTTAGAAAATGTAAGATAATAAAATCTTGGGTGTGGGTGTTTGAGGAGATGTACATTGGTCTGAAAGGGTTAATGCTTCAGTGAGTGCTGTAAGCAACATTCGATGTCATGAGGGTGTGTGCAATGAGTTTAAAACTTGTAGGTGACAATCTGAGGGATCATGGTGCTCCTAACAGACATTGTACTAAAGGAGACCACATTCATGTTATCTGCAAATTTTATGCAATAATAATTAACACTACCTTCATGTAAATTATCATATAGGTTTTTATAGTTAGACTAGAACTGTTTTTCTCTTTATCCACACTCTACTGCTTCAGGTTTGAAGGAAACCACAAATGCACCAGCAATCATCCATTGCTAAAGTGACTAAAGAGCCTCATACCTGTTGCAACTTTGGGACAACTGACTCCCTTGCAAATTGTGCACAGAAAAATCATTGCTAAGAATTAGAAAAAGTCAATTATTTATCATAATCATTACTGCTTCAAGACCAGAAATTCCACTGTCTCCCACCCCAACCCCACCTTTACTAACTGAGATTTCCAGAGACCAGCCATCCCTTTGATCTTCAACACATGTGAAGACCACCTCCAGCAAAGGCACACTCACTCTCCCTCCAAAACACCTGAACACCCAACACTATTCCCAAGGACTCCAACCCTTCGTGCAATTCGTGACAATATTCTTCACCTCCCTAACAGTAATCTGGAGGTCAGCAATCTTCCTATGTAATTACTTAACCTAGGAGTTGAAGCATTAATCTCTCTGTTTCTACTATCATATCACATAAATTATCATGAGGTTAAGATCCCAAATCAATAGTTCATCAAATTCTTCAAGTGGGTACATATTGTTGACACTGTGTGAATATAAAGCATCTAAAAATAAGTGCACCTCAGTATATATGAAGTTCAATTTTGCCAAGGATTGGCTTTTCTGCAGTTCCCTCACTTCTCCAAAGGTGTATGTTAAAATCTGCATAAGTCATGCACAAGAATTACATCAGACCAAAACTTACCAAGTATAGTATGCATTACTGTATGGGCTGAATGAGCTTTCATGGTCTATCCTTTGAGCAACGTAATTGGACAACCCCAAACAAGAAGTGCCCACACCCTTGACTGAAACCTGTAAATCTGCATGAGTTTATTACAGCTAATGCCAAGCCTGGCCATTAAGGATTCAGGACTGACTGTTCCCTACTTCCCAGACCACAGAGGCGCATACTTCCTAACGACGTTTGACACAACTGGATGTCTGAACAAGCCCATGCACTGATCTCAGAGACAATGCTTGATTTATTGTGCCAGAAAACCCCTGATTAACAGGTGCCTCTGTGGACTTCAGTGAGCATTACTCCCCTGAGACTTTGAGACATTGCTGCTTGCTTGTTGTTCATGCATTGTGTTTGCCACCTTAGCTGCTGGCACATGGTGCAGGTGGAAGATTGACATTGCAATGTACCATACAGCAAAATGTCATCCCCTTGACTGCAGACTGCTGAACAGCAAGGCAAGCTGCCTGGCTCTGTGACTGCACTAAGGGATAAAATGAAGCAGCAGCGCTGAGTTAATGTGAGGAGAGCATGTGAGCAGCCTGGAGGTGAAGCCTGGTACAATCACTAAGTTATGTACATGTACCTCTGCACAAAGTGTCCTTGCAGCAGCACTTCAATATTGGTTGACGAGGCCCAAATTACAGCTTTACAGTACTGTCACATGTCACATGTCAGATGTCCATGGACGAGGAGCAAACGCGACTGGTGCCCTGGAGTCAGTCCTGATATGTTGTTGCTAGGTGACAGCATTTGTGCTTCAGGGGAGCAAGTTGTGAGCTGTAGTCACCCTCTCTGACTTTCATGTCAGAATTGTTGATGACTCGTTTCCACACAGCGGGTGGTAGGATAGGAAGCTGCATATTAATGAGCCTCATAACAAACAATAATCAGATGGCCAGTTTTCAAGTTTGTTAATGCAGTAATTCAAAGCGAGAATTTTCAGCATCATTTATGGGGCAAGATTCATCTGGTAGGTCACAATTTCTACTTTCTACATTTATGACTGCAAATGGGAGGCTTTTGAAATGAAAATCCAGGTTCTGTATTCTTCATTCGAACTTTGACATGGTAATTATAATTCCTCTGTCCAGACTGGGCCCAGTTCATTTCTTTTCATAGCAGGAGTCCTGATTTTCAACAAGTCTGTCAATAGCACTATTATGAGGTCCATAGGTGGTAAATGATAATTTGGGAAAGTGCTTCAGTAAATTTGGACGAGAAATGAAATGAGTCGTAAACATTTTCTGCATATCTACAGCATAATATGAATGTAAACAAATATTTCCTGTGGGAAATGGGTTAAATTCAGCACTTTTTTATAATTGCAAATGGAAATATTTGCATCTGTTTTGGTAATAACTTCTTAGGTTAATCCTGCTTGTTGTAAAATTGTAATATAATTGTGATGCATGGAGGAGAATTGAGAGAAAGTGAAGCAACAAATACTTGCATTTAAATTGCACCCAACCTTATTTCTCAGGCATTTGTTGATAGCATGCCAAGACTCATTGTGTGGGGCAGAAACGCAGCATTTTTCACACAGCAAAATCCAGCCAACAAAAATAAGATAAATGACCACTTAATTTATTTCTCATATTGTAGAAACAAGGAAACATAGAAACATAGAAAACAGGTGCAGGAGCAGGCCATTTGGCCCTTCGAGGCTGCATCTCCATTCAATACGATGATGGCTGATCATGCAATCTCAGTATCCCACTCTTGTTCTCTCTCCATGGCCCTTCATCCCTTTCACCTCAAGGGTCACAAACAGCTCCCTGTTTAATATATTTAACAAACTGGCCCCAACAGCTTTCTGTAGTAGAGAACTTCACTGATTCAGCTCTTTCTAAGTGAAGAAATTCTTCTTCATCTCAATCCTGAATGGCTTACTCCTTATTCTTAGTCTGTGACCCTTTGTTCTGGACTTCAACATCAGAGACATTCTTCCCGCATCTGACCAGTTCCATCAGGATTTTATATGTTTCTCTGAGATCCTCCCTCATTCTTTTAAATTCCAATGAGGACAAGTCTAGTCGCCCCAGTCTTTCTTCATATGTCAGTTCTGTCATCCCAGGAATCAGTCTGGTGAACCTTTGCTGGACTCCCTCGACAGTAAGACTATACTTCCACAGACAGGAGGCCAAAACTGCACACAATACTCAAGCTGTGACCTCACCAAGGCTCTGTATAACTGCAGCAAGACATTTTTACTTCAGTACTTAAATCCTCTCACTACGAAGGCCAGCATGGCATTAGCTTTCCTTACTGCCTGCTGCACCTGCATACCAACCCTCAGCAATTGTTTCACCATAACACTTGGGTTTCATTGGCACCTCATCTTTTCCAAAACTGCCATCATTCACCTGCCTTCCTGTTTTTGCCACCAAAGAGGATAACCTCATATTTATCCATGTTATATTGCATTTGCCAAGTATTCACCCTCTCAGCCAAAATATCCTGCAGCCTCTTAGCATCCTGCATCCTCCTCACAGCACACACTGCCACTCAGCTTAGTGTCATCGGAAAATTTGGAGATGTTGCATTAAATTACTTTGTCCAAATTATTCAAGTGTAATGTGAACAGCTAAAGTCCCCGCACTGAACCCTGCAGTACCCTGTTCATCATTGCCTGCTGCTTTGTAAAATCAACTGGGTTCCTCTTCATTAACTCCATAGTGAAAATATAGGTAGCTCTTAGAATCTACCATGTCAAATCATTCAAAATTTTAGATACTTTGAGATTGTTCCTGATTTTTCTAACCTCAACTAACATGGGCACAATTTACTCATTCTTTCATCATATGTTAAATGTCTCACCTTTAGGAATCAACATTCACCGGACAGCGTCCAAAGCAATTACATCTTTCATTAGATAGGGAGACAGAATTGTCCACAGTTCTGTAAGACTATTCTCCTAAATCAAAGTGACAAGCACTTGGCAAAGGCATCATGGTTTCTGAGGTGTCAATTTTTGCTTGGTATCTCCTCCTCTGGAAACCAAAGATTTCATGGGAAGCCAATGTGGGATGACTTCCATGCAAATAGAAGTTTCCCACTTCACCACTGTCAAAATGCTTGCAGCCTTGGTAAATAGTCATCAATTACCTCTTTAATTGTACAACTGGGCAGCTCACCTAATGGGAAGGCAAACATTGCCTCTTCTGTGCGGGGAATATGGTCCATCCTGCAGCAATATGTCAGGAAGAAATCTGACATGGTTCCCAGGGATTTTACTAGGCCCCCGTCTCTTAGGAGAAAGTGAGGACTGCAGATGTTGGAGATCAGAGTCAAAAGGTGAGGTGCTGGAAAAGCCCAGTAGGTCAGGCAGCATCCGCGGAGCAAGAGAACCAATGTTTCAGGCATAAGCCCTTCATCAGGAATGTGTGGGAGGAAAAGGTGGCTGAGAGATAAATGGGGGATAGGAAGGGGGCTGCATGGGACTAGGGGGAAGGTAGCTGGGAAGGTGAAAGATAGATGCAGGTAAGGGATGATGGTGATAGGTCGGAGCAGAGGGTGGAGTAGATAGATGGAGCAGGAAGGAAGATGGACCAGATTGGGGCAGTTCAAGATGGCAGTGCTGAATGGCAGGATTGGATCTGGGATGAGATGATGCAGGAGAGATGAGGAAACTGGTGAAATCGATGTTGATGCCATGTGGTTGGAGGGTCCCTGTCTCCTAACCTTTTACCCTGAGGTCGGTAAAATCATAATGGGTTATAGAGTCATATAGCATAGAAACAGACCTTTCAGCCCATCATGCCAATGCTGACAACAAACAGTAAACTAGACGAATCCCATTTACCTGCACTTGGTCCACAGCCTATGCTGAACTGGCATTTTAAGCACTCATCCAGATGCTTCCTAAATTCTGCAAGTATACTTGCCTCCATCACCTTTTCAGTAGTATACTTCATACTTCTAACATCTTCAGAGTGAAAACATTTTTTTTCTCAGATATCTTCTAAACCACTTACTCCTCACTTTAAACTTTTGCCCTCTGGTCGTGGACACATTTTCCATAGGACAGAGGTTCTCATGATCTAGCCAGTCTATGATTCTCATAATTTTGTATACCTCAATCAGATCTCTCCTCAGCCTCTTCTGCTCCAAGGAAAACAAATGCAGCCTATTTAGTCTCTCCTCATACCTGAAACTCTTCATCCCAGCCAATATCCTCTGCAATCTCTCCAGTGCAAACACATCCTTCTGATAGTGCGAGGACCAGAGCTGCACACAGTATTCCACCTGTGACCTAGCCAACTCTCTGCAAAGTTTGCTCTCCATGCCCCTTGCTATTGAAGGCAATCATGCCATGTGCTTTCTTTCCCACCTTGTCTATCTGTGCTGACCCCTTCAGGGATCTATTGACTTGTACACCAAGGTTCCTTTGTTCCTCAGTACTCCCTAAGGACCTATCATATCTTTTCCTTATTAGACCTCCCAAAACGCATCACCTCACACTTGTCAGACTTAAATTTCATCTGCTCCATCTAATTTACTAATTGATTAATGTCAGACTGTAGCCTGAGACCATCCTCCTGACTACCACATTGTTAATGTACATAGCAAGTGCCCCAGCGATGAACCCTTTAGTACACCAATTACAAAAACAATCCTTCAACATCACACATGGGCTCTTACCTTTTGGACTTGTCTTCCATGTGGGACCTTGTTAAAGTCCTCACTGAATTCCATGTAAACCATATCAACATCACTACCCTCATTCATATATAGTGTATGCCCAGTAAAGCATCTATTATCTCCTTCTCATTAATCTCACCATAAAGTCATACACAACTGAACACAGATGAGAAGTATTCATTTAAGACATCAGCCACATCAACTGGCCTCACACACATCAACTGGCCTCCCTTTGGTCTTTAATAGGCCCTAATCTTTCCCTAGTAATCATTTTACTCTTCATCTGCTTATAAATTACTCTGGGGCTTACCTTGATCTCATCTGCTAAAAATAATTTGTGGCCTCTTTTGCCCCCTTATTTCCTATTAAAGCAATCTCTGACATTTTCTATACTTGTGAAGGGCCTCCTCTGTTTTTAATGCACTATACCTGACATATGTTTCCTTCTTTCTCTTTATCAAATTCTCAACATCCCCTAACATCCAAGGTTCCCCAGACTTGCTTTTCTTGCTGTTAAGAAGAATACACTGATCCTGAAAACTCACTGTACTACTTTTTAAACCCTCTGACTTTCCAAATATAAATTTACCTGCAAATATGTGCTCTCGGTCTGTTTGCTAGATCATGTCTCATGATATTGAAATCAGCCTTCCACCAAGTTAACTTCTGCAATATCTTTAACTGTTTTCATAATGACTTTGAGACTTAGAGAGTAATGGTCACTATTCCCAAAATGTTCTCCCGCTAAAACTTCAACCACTTAGACCAGCTTTATTTCCTAGGATAGGTCTAACACACTCTCAGCTCTAATAGGGCTATCTACATACTGGCAGAAATGCTGTCCTGGATACTCTTTAAAAATTTCACCCCATCCAATCCTTTCACACTAAAGCAATTCCTTTTAATGTTAGCAATGCTGAAGTCCACTATAACTATAACCCTGTTTCTTTCACACCTTTCTGTGATTTGCCCATATATCTGCTTCTCTATCTCTGACTGTTGGGAGGCCTACAGTATGATCCTAGCAAGGTATTAACCGCCTTTTTATTTCTAAGCTGTACCAATGCTGCATTGAAGTCATTTGAAGTCTTGACAAAGGGCTTTTACCCAAAATATTGACTTTCCTGCTCCTCAGGTGCTGTCTGACCTGCTGTGTTCTTCCAGCTTTCCATCTATCACTCTGACATGCAACATCTGCAGTCCAGAATGTCTCCTGGCCTCAACGGAAAACCCTTTGAGGACATTCTCCCTCATTACTGCAGTAAGGTTTCGTTTATCAATAAAGCGATGACCCGACCCACTTACTTACCCCCTACGTTGCCTGAAACTTCAATACCCTGGAATACTGAGCTGCCGGTCCTGTCCTTCCTTTAACCATGTCTCTGAGAACGCAACA
This sequence comes from Chiloscyllium plagiosum, assembly GCF_004010195.1. Taxonomy (NCBI): domain Eukaryota; kingdom Metazoa; phylum Chordata; class Chondrichthyes; order Orectolobiformes; family Hemiscylliidae; genus Chiloscyllium; species Chiloscyllium plagiosum. The sequence continues at coordinate 30,520,062 of NC_057721.1, forward strand.
ACTTTATATTCTCATGTGCTGATCAAGGTTTAAAGTTAATCCACCTCACAAGTCAAGCTCCTTACAGTAAAATAGACAAATTTAGCTTTCTAGACCTCTCATGTCCCTGATCCTGCCTCTGTCTTCTCTGCCTATTGGACTGTCATAACATTCCTTCTCTATCTGATTGGACCTTGCTCCTGATTTTACATCTACTCTGTGCCCTTCCCCCCACTTAATCAGTTTAAATACTCTTCAACATCACAAGCAAACCTGCCAGCAAGGATATTGGACCCATTTTTGTTCAGGTAAAACCTGTCCAGCTTGCATAGCTCTTACCTACCACAGAAGCTGTCTCAGTGACCCAACAATCTAAAGGCCTCCCTCCTCCATCAACTCTTTTGCCATGTATTCATCTGACCTATTTTCCTATTCCTATACTCAATAGTGTGACCTAGGTCATGTCTCTGGAATGTGGATTTGTACCTTTATTCCTTTCTAATTTTATTTGCCTTCTACTTTTCACATCATTACTTACACTGTAAGTTGTGTACCTTTACATAGATTTCAAAATAAAAAAAATTCTGAGCATTATAACTTTTATGGCAGGTAGTAAAAGCAAGTATATTCTCTGGTCAGCCAGACCATGATGTAGTTTCATATGCTGTATATCTCAGCAATCACTCTTTTCCCAGAGAACTTAAGGAAGTGGCTCCAGAAGTAGTGGATGCGTTAGTGGTCAACTTCCAGGATTCTACAGACTCTGGTACAGTCCCTGCAAATTGGAGGGTAGCTAATGTCACTCCAAAATTCAAGAAGGGAGATAGAGAAATAACAGGGAATTATAGACCAGTAAGCCGAACATCAGCAGTGGGGAAAATTCTCAAATCCATTATCAAGGACTTCATTGTCGAGCATTCAGAAAACAGTGGCAGGACCTGACAGAGTCAGCATGGAATTCTGAAAGGGAAATCATGCTTGACAAATCTGTTGGAATTGCATGAAGATGTAACTAGTAGAGTTTTCAAAAGGGAACCAAGAAATGTGATATATTTGGTTTTTCAGAAAGTATTTGACAAAGTCCCACATAAGAGATTATTGTGCAAGATTAAAGTTCATGGGATTGGGGTAAGTGTATTGAGATGGATAGAAAACTGGTTGGTAGAGAGAAAACAATGAGTAGGAATTAAAAGGTTCTTTTCAAATTGGCAGGCAGTAACTAGTGGGGTGCCACAGGCATCATTGCTGGTACCTCAGCTATTCACAATATATGCAAATGACTTGGATGAGGGAACAAAATCTAATGTCTATAAATTTGCAGGTAATGGCAAGTTGGGTGGAAGGGTGAACAATAACGAGGATGCTGAGATCCTTCAGCATGACCTGGACAGGTTGGGTGAGTGCGCAAATCAATAGCAAATGCAATATAATTTGGATAAATGTGAGAATATACACTTTGGAAGGAAAAACAAGAAGGCAGATTACTACCTGAATGGGTGTAAATTGGGAGAGTGTTTGTGCAGTGGGACTTGGGTGTCCTTGTGTACCGGTCGCTGAAGGTAAACATGCAAGTACAGTAGGCAGTAAAGAAGGCAAATGGTGTACAGGCTTTCATTGTGAGTGGTTTTGAGTACAGGAGCAGGGGGCTCTTGTTGCAGTCATACAGGGCCTTGGTGAGTCCACGCCTAGAATATTCTGTAGAGATTTGATCTCCCTTTCTGAGGAAGGATGCTTTTGCTCTCAAGGGAGTGCAACAAGGGTTTACCAGGCTGATTCCAGGGATGGTGGGACTGATATATGAGGAGAGATTGACTAGTTTGAATTATTTTCGCTGGAGTTCAGACGAGTGAGTGGGGGATCTCATCGAGACTTATAAAATTTTAACAGGTAGATACAGGGAGAACGTGGTGAGTGTGTCTCGAACCAGGTTCAAAATCTGAGGTTTTGGGGTGGACCGTATAGGACAGATATGAGGAGACATTTCTTCACCCAAAGAGTGGTGAGCCTGTGGAATTCATTAACACACAAAGTAGTTGATGCCAAAACACTGAACGTATTCAACAGCTAGTTTTGGCACTTGGGGGCAAATAGGGTTTAAAGTTTGGGGAGAAAACAAGATTACGCTCAGCCATAATCATGATGAGCAGACCCAAAAGGCTGAATGGTCTCCGCCTGCTCCTATCTTCTATATTTCTGCCTTCAAGAGACTGCTAAAGAGAGGTTGAGATTGTGTATTCAAGGCACTTCTCAATCAACTGACAGTGGCCTGTGATTTAATGTAATGTTTATATTTCTCAGCAGAGGTGTAGACAGCATTCAGGCTCCTCAGCTGGGGCTTGCCAATCTGTCTACACTTTTACCCCTATTCTTCCTCTTTTTTTAAGATTTCTATTCTGATGAGAAAACCAATCCTCGGAGCAGCAGAGAGCTGGAGTGGAGCGGGCTGGGGGCCTGGAGCAGTGCGGAGTGGCTAAGAGCTGGAACTTGAGTGGACTAGAGGCCTGGAGCAGTGCAGAGACGCTGAGAGCTGGAGCAGGCCGGAGGCCTGGAGCAGTGCGGAGATGCTGAGAGCTGGAGCTTGAGCAGACTGGAGGCCTGGAGTAGTGCAGAGATGCTGTGAGCTGAAGCGGACCAGAGGTCTGGAGCAGTGCTGAGTGGCTGAGAGCTGGAGCTGGAGCGGACTGGAGGCCGGGAGCCATGCAGAGATGCTGAGCGCTGGACCGAGCCAGAGGCCTGGAGCAGTGTGGAGACGTTGAGAGCTGGAGCAGGCCAGAGGCCTGGAGCAGTGCGGAGATGTAGAGAGCTGGAGCAGGCCAGAGGCTTGGAGCAGTGCAGGAACGGTTGTTGGACTCACTGCGACTTTCATGTTGCCAGTGCTGTATTTAAAAGCAAGCTGCAAGACAGGAAGTAGCCTTCACATTGTGAAGTTCCGGTATTAATTCTGAGGAAATAGCCTCGAAGGACAGATTAGTTTCTTGGTTTGTTGAGAGGAACCTGAATGTGTTAGTGGCCATTGTGGTGGAACAAAGACCAATGTTTTTTCCTGTGGAACTACACAAAAGGGCACAGCATCAGACACAGCCATCTTTGACTGAGCCAATGTTTGAGTCAGTTCAGTAAACTAAATTAAACAGAGAGCACTGAGGTATATGGAGAAGGTTAATGATCTGCATTCTGCAATGGTATCTGCCACTGTCTTGTCTCTGCTATCTCACAATCACAAGGTCATCACACACTCTAATCTGCCACTGCACTTACAGCACACTCAAGGCTTATGAACAACTTCAACTATTACATGCATCATGTTGTGATGATGCTGCTCCTTTAACAAGGTTATATTGTCGTTGGTCTTTTTTGTCACAGGGGTCATAAATGCAAAGTTGCCGAAAGGTCTGGCTTGGACGGGTTTTAGGGACAATTTGATCATAGCTATCAGTTACTGCCTCAGACAAAAGGCTTTCAAGTTTAAAAGTAAGCACATGTACAATGAAAGGGGAGTGGCTGGTTCTCTCAGCTCAGCTTTTCTTTGGTTTAGATTTGGTTTGGTTTTCGCAACCAATCAGTTTTGAGGCGGCTTGTCCAAGAAAGAGGTACATTGAAGAAAGTGTTCCATGTTGAATCTCTTTACCATCTCTCTCTAAATCTCCTGTAAAACCCTGTGTTTGATTTTACTTTTTTTGCTAAGGGGATTGAATAGAATAGAATCCCTCCAGTGTGGAAACAGGTCATTTGGCCCAACAAGCCCACATCAACCCTCTGAAGAGTAACCCACCCAGATCCATTCCCCTACTTAATTACTCTACATTTCCCCCAAACTAATGCACGTAAACCTACACATCCCTGAACATTAAGGGCAATTTAACATGGTCAATTCACCTAGCTTGTACATCTTTGGACTGTGGGAGGAAAGCAGAGGAAATCCACGGAGACACTAGGAGAATGTGCAAATTCCACACAGGCAGTCACCTGAGGCTGGAATTGAACCCAGGTCCCTGGCGCTATGAAGGGGCAGTGCTAACCATTCAGCCACCATTCCTCCCCGATTGTTGGAGGAATGTGGAACAGCATCATTAAGTTGGGATGATCTGTTGGATTTTTGGTTAGATTAGGTTATATGGTATTCTGTTCTCTTTTGTTTATGTTTCATTTGGTAATCTTATAAATAAATTCTGTCTTGTTAAAAACTAAGCGGTTAGGCAAGCTGCATCACCCCTGGAATATCCACTCTACACCTGCTTAAGACAACTACCAATGTTAAGGTCTGGGCTGCTTTCTTGAAGTGTTTTGTGGGTTTTGGCCTAGTCCATAATAACGCCCACCTGACAATTCTAACCCAAATCTAATCCTCACAAAATGCTGTGCCATCCCTCTCCTCTTTGCTTCTTACTCACTCACTGGAGTCACCTCACTACCTCTCCTGATTCTGCATTATCACCTTTAGACATAAAATCATAAGAAAGAGAAACTGGAATAGGCCATTTGGCCCCTCGAGCCTGCTCCACCATTCAGTAAGATCTTGGCTGATCCAATATTCCTTACGTCCATTTTCTTATTAACTGTTAATTCCCCTACTGATCAAGAATTTATCTATCTGGCTTTAATTATACACATGGATTCTGCCCACAAATGTTTGTGGCAAGGAGTTCCAAAGATTCACAACCATCTGAGAGAAGAAATTCCTCCTCATTTCAGGCTTAAATTGCTGCCCCTTTCTTCTGAGACTATATATTCTGGACCTGGACTCTCCCATGAGTGGAAATATCTTCTGAGCATTTATCCTAACAATCTCCTTAAGAATATTACATATTTCAATGAGATCACCACCTCTCATTCTTCTAAACTCTGACAGGTCCCAACCTGTTTAATCTTTGTTCATAGAAAAATCTCTCCATACCAGGGTTCATCATAATGAACCATGTTCAGACTGCTCACAGACTCCAAATTCAGTTGTAGTAGACCACCCTATCCTTATCCTACAACCCCCTTGAAATAACATTCCATTAGCCTTCCTCATTACCCGCTGCACCTGCATGCTAGTGTTTGTGTTTGTGCACAAATACCACCCAGGATTCTTTATGATGAAGCTTTCTGCAGTTTATTCTCCATTTAAATAATATTCTGTCCTTTTGTTCTCCCTTCAAAAGTGAACAAACTCATATTTTTCCCACATTAAACTCAATCTACCAATATGTTCCCTACTTAGTTAACCTATCAATACCTCTCTGTTTGTATCATTTTCACAACCTGCCTTTCCTCCTGTTTTGGTGTCATCTGCAAACTTGGCTACACTTCTTACTTCATTCATAAATATCATAATTACTTGCAGTCCCCGCACTAATCCCTGCGGAACCCCACTAGTTATGAGTCACCAACTGAAGAAGAGCCCCTTATTCCCAATTACTGTTTACTGCCCATTACCCAATTCCCTATCCATGTAAATATCCTACCTACAGCATACCTACTTACACCTACTTATGACTTAACCTTTGCGTGGAACCATGCCTTCTGGAAGTCTAAATACAACACATCTATTGGTTCCCCTCTATCAACTCTGATTGAGATTTCCTTGAAACACTAATAAATTAGTCAGGCATAATTTCCCTTTCATGAAGCTGTGCTGATTCTGCTTGATTAGTTTATAGTTTTCCAAATATTTTGCTATTACTTCCTTAAGAATTGATTCCACTAATCATACTCAGCCTCTCTCATTGTCACATTGCAGGAAGAATTGATCCATTCCACCAGACTGACATTTGCTTAACACCCTGACAAACTTCCTTTCAGTCCCTGGAATGGTTACACCTGAACTGCAGAATTGATTGTGATCAATCTCTGGACTGAAATCAGACAGGCCCTTGACTGAATGTAACATTGCCTTCTGACTAACCATGGTCTCTCTTGAACCCCACTAAGGACTACTCCCCCTTGACTTTCACATATGGCCATTTAGTAGATCAGTACTTTTGCTGTTTAAACAGCTGGCACGTGCTGTATATATGACATTAATATTGCACAGTGTCTTACAGCAAAATATTCATCCTCTTGATTGTACAGTGCTCTGAACTGTCACAAGCTGCCACAGGAATTGATACCATCTCTTTTCTTGGGTAAGGAGATCAGAATTGGATACCGTAAAAATGAGGTAAACTCAGCTAATAATTAGATTGCAGATACATGGAAATAAGGTCGTTGCCACTCATTAATGAGGTTTTGGAACTCACTGTTTAACCCCTAAGGGGAAAGTCAGAAATTTTTTCTCGACATTGAGAATCTAATTTTACCATTTTCATCACATTATTCCAACATTCTCATCATTTGCCCATGCCACTCAAGGGAATAGAAAATTCCACCTTAAGTGTATGGGACAAACTGTGAGAATTTTTTACATTTTGTAAATTGATGTGCAACTGTGAAGGTAAGAGTTGATACTATTTAGGATGAATTTCATATTGAACTTATTAAAACAATCTCTAGCACTGTACTGGCCTTAGGGCTCCCATTTTTTAAAAGCAATCACCTTTCTTCCAATTTTTACATTCTTACTTGTGCACAATGGAAAATAAGGATGGCTACACATTATGTATGTTGTTTCATAAAATACTTTTTAAAAACATTTTCATTCCTTTCACAGGACAAATATATCAGCAATGCATCTTACCCACCATAAATATTTAACAAATGCTTTAACCCACTGGCGATTTCATCATTCACAGGTTATACATGCTGGAAATTTGACATCTTCCAATAACAGTGTTGTATGTTCAAAGCAGCTACTGTGTATTAAAACCGATACAAAATGGCACTCTTATGGATGTTAAGCAATAGCAGGTTTGTATTTAGAAAGATGCAAAGGTCATTCAACATCTGAAGGGTTAATCATTCAATTGTATTGGTGGGTAGAAATCACAGTTCAATAGTTCAAAATGAAGAGAAAGAGAATTTCAAGAAAGGTAAATCAATAAAGGGCTAAATTAAATATTAAAATAGTGGAAGAAGTGAGACACAGCATTACAGTTTTTAAATTAGCTAAGTTTTAAAAATGTGACAGGATAGTCTCACAAATTCAATTGTAACCAAAAGAGTCCAATATTGTTAGCATTATTCTAGACTGTTCTACCCTGTTGTAAGTGAACATTAACAAGTTTTATTAAACATAATTATCTACAAGGGCTGGCAGGAGAAGACGTCTTCTGGAACCCAATAGACACATAGTCCTCTGTGCACTTTGCAACAAACAGAAGGATTGTGATGGAATATTCTCCACATGTCTGGATGAGTACAGTTCCAAAGCTGCTTGCCACCATCCAGGACAAAGCAGCACATTTGGTTAATACCATATCCACGCTCTTCACATTCATTCTGTTCATCGGCGATGCGTAGCAGTAGCATTGTGTATCATTTACAAGATACAATCTAATACCTCACTAAGATTCCTGAGCTGGTACGTTGCCATCTCATGACCTTTACCACCTCGAAGGATAAGGGCAGCAAAAGCATGGAACCACCAATACCTGCAGATTCTCCTTCAAACCACATCTTTCCTGACTTGGAACTATATTGCCATTCCTTTACAATTCTGTGTCAGAATCCTGGAATGTCCTTTCAAACAGTACTGTGGTCATACTGCCACAAGAACAGCAGCAATTCTCCAGTGCAGGTATGGATGGGTAATAAATGATGACTTAGTCAGCAATACTCACTTCCCAAGAATGAATAAAAATAAATATGCTCAGCAATTATACAAAGCATAAAGATATTGTTAACACTTCGTTCAAGTTCTCCCCCACATTTTACAGTACCCATTTGATTAATATTTAATCATGAAGATTTAACTTTGCATTCACATTTCCTCCCCCACCCTGTCAAATTCTTTTCATTCTGTTGCATCCCAAAACCTTCTGTTCTTCAAACTCCTTTCTCTGGTCTTTTTTCACTTTACAGGAAGCTCGGAGCAATTGATGCACAATGTTAAGTCTTTTAGTTACTGCTTGAATGCAACAGTTTAGTGTCTGATGAAAGAAAAGAATTGGCTTTCTTCAGACTTGAGGTAGATTTACTTCAGACTGATAGAGACACGAAGTCCGAAGACTCCCAACCCAATTGTAAATACCGAAATTGTTCATCTGTCTAAGGGCAAATCAAAGAATTATGATCATTCTTATGACTTCTGGCATCCACACAATTTTTATAAACCAAGCAACAATTAGTTACTGGTTGAATCTCACTCTGCACTTCCAATCTGGTGCTGAGTTGTCATATCTCTCCTCCTTCGACTGCTTAAACAAAGCAGCAGTGTAAACACCATGTAAACATAACTCAAAATAAGTTCTAGGAGCTTGTTTTTAAAAATGCAGTCAATCCTTCCGTTATCCTGGGTTTTAAACCAGTTCTTTGCTTTTTTAGTCCACAATCAAAACTAAAGAACGTTTTTAAAATGTGCCCTTTACAATGGAATATTCAGATAGCATCTTCTGGAATCTCACAGACTCTGACTTCAGTGCCACGTCACAATGTGATAGCTCCTTACACACATGTTTAGTAGCCATTCTAAGAGTAAAGATATAGTCAACCTTTTTGCAAACAGATAACCAATAATATTTGGGTACTCTGCTTATTGTTATGAGTCAAGCGGGCAGCAAATGCCACTCCTGCTATTTGATGGCTGCACATCCATTTGAGGACCTGAGATTTCTGACACCATTTAAATTCATTCAATCTCACTTAAGTCAGGAGTGAGGAAATGGTTACAGACTGAAAAAAACACATTACAAAATGCAATTTGCAGCAGCATGCAATGAGAAGTCACTATAGCAATTGTTTATGTTATAGGAGAGAGCCACCAGCATGTTATCACACTGTACCTTCTTTTTCCCTATAAACCTACTTCCTTTTTGTTCTGTATGTGATATTGGTGTTTATATTTGGAGTAAAATAAATGCTTGCCTAGTAATAATACAAACAGTGGTGATAAGGATTGTGGGACTGTTGATTTATTGGAGATGGACGGGGTGGTTCGGGTGAAGTGTTCTTTAATAATATGCTTTGTGAGAGCTGTCAGCTAGAGGCCTCATCTCCTCCTCTTCATGCTTCACTTCTTCCCCTTGATACCTTGTTCCTCCTGCTTCATTTGTTGTGCCCAAGTGATGACAACTACTGTACTCTCTTGATGATAAATTTACACAGTAGGTAGCACATAACAACAATTTTGGATAAATGTTCAGCAGTGTACTGCAATCTCCTTCGAATGGTCTAGGCAGCAAAAGAGTCACTGAAACAAATTAAGTCTTTGTTCAACCTCTTTCTTATGGCATAACAGCTCTCGTTGTAGGCCAACATTGCAGTTATACCTGCATTCCTTAAAGGAATTATAAATTATTTTAGAAGGAAACTTCTTTTGTCACCATTAGCCAGTCTATACCTTATCATCTAAGTTAAATCAAAGGTAGTAAATAGGACTGATGCAGAATGAAAAAATTAAGACTGGTACTAGGTTATTTGGGACAGACTTGCATGATATGCTAATTGTGTTCATAAGTCAAGTGAACATTGATGGATTGGAATCTTTATATATTAGTAAAAATAACAAGCTAGTTATTGGCAGTACTCAGTTGTGTGTATATCATCTATTACATCTCCCACTCTGTAGAAGTTTGTATACTGGATAAAGCCTAAGGCTTTCTTGTCCAGCTTTGACTTTTTATAGTGGAGAAGATGTAAGTGTTTCCTGAAGTAACCTCAGTAACAATCCTGATAGATAGTGGACACCAAACTGGAGTAGATCACTAATTTCCCTTGTCACAGGTTGAAAGGGGCAAATGGCTTTAAAGTTAAGGCCCACTGTGACTTCAACAATAACAGTCAGCTTTTTCCATCCCCTGGTAAAAGGTTAAAGGTATAACTGCAGTAGAAAACATACATTGATATTCCTGATGAAAGGCTCCGGCCTGAAATGTTGATTTCCTGCTCCTTGGATGTGCCTGACCTGCCGTGCTTTTCCAGCAACACACTCTCATATCTTGATAACAACCTCCTCTGAATTGCTGGCACCCGATAGATTGCTGGTTAGTGAAGCTGACGATGGTAAAATACTTACTGAATATTCACTTGGAAAATATAGTTCATTGTCATGCCCATCTCAGTCTCTCTTCTGTTTCCTTTTATTCTCCAGTTCTTATGACAGTCCTGCTGTAGAACCCAAAGCTGTAAAATAGCTGTTTGTACAACAGCCAAGGACAGGATAAGACCAGGAAAGGTTACTTATCAGCTGCAAACTCAACTTTTCAGAAGCATAAATTAGTGTAAAATGTCCAGAGGTCAGCTTGTGGTCTAAATGTCATGCGTATCTATAAAAGATGTCACAAGTCTGTTAATAGGACTGGCGTTCAGTCTTTTCTACCTTTTGATACTGAGTTGCTGGGTGAGCTAAGCTCATGGTGAATTAGTCATTGGAGCAGTCTAAAGTTAAAAAAATGGTACTTTTACTGGACCAAAATTTGAATAAGTTAATCAATATTTTTCATAGCTCTGCCATGTGCATTTATGGCTCAGAAAAGCACAGCAGGTCTGGCAACATCCGAGGAGCAGGAAAATCAATGTTTCAGGCCAGAGCCCTTCATCAGGAATATCAATTTATGTTTTCTACTGCAGTTATACCTTGAACCTTTTACCAGGGGATGTTTTTGCTGAAGTCACAGTGGGCCTTAACTTTAAAGCCACTTGCTCCTTTCAACCTGTGATTCAAAATTGTGGATGACTCATTTCCAGTTTGAAATTAGAGTTACCATATTTGATGTTTAATCATTTTGAAGCTCTTGAAAAATTGAGGACGTAAAATCACATTTCTGGATCAGAGCATGAAAACTGACAACTTCACCCTAATATAATTTGAACAATATAAATATTCCTCCATTCTCAGTAAGGCCTCACTTACTCCTACAACAAAGACAAAAAAATGTACCTGCAGGAATTCCTACTGACAGGAACCTACACTATTTTGCAAAACATGATGGACAGATGTAATCTATCATTCTGTATAACCTTTATGAGGATTGAATTTGTGCTGTTGGGTTTAGCAGCTAAAAACAGTAATTTTACTGAAGCAAAATTCAACTGTTAGTCCTTTAGCTGACAGATCTATCGCTGAGATGACATTTATGAGAAGAAATACTCTGCCCTTATTGATCCAGTAAGTAAAAACAAGCAATGGCTGCAATCCTATGTGGATTATAATACCCACTTGACCCCATTCGCTTTTCTTTTTCATTTTAAGTTTTCGTCTCTTGCTTTTTTTTATTTTAGTTAACTTCTAAAGAAGGGTCAATGGACCCAAAACATTTACTCTGTGTTCTCTCCACAGATTCTGAAAGATTTGTTGAGCTTTTCCAGCAATTTCTGATTTTGTTTCTGATTTCTAGCATTGACAGCTATTTGGTTTTTTGGTTTGCTCTTCATTATTTACTTCTCCCAAATGGTGTCTATCATGGATAACGCTATATTCTACTTTTTCTATAATCACGTTTCCATTGAGGTCACCTGCCATGACTAGTCCACTGTCACTCTTGCTCCTATTTAAATTACAATGTCCATCTCGATCCAGAATTCTTTTTTCTGCCTTCTGTCCACACCTGTTTTGCAATGGATGATGACTGACAATGCTTCAATTTTGCTTCTGATTTCCTGTTTCACTTAGATGATTCTGTCACTGATTTTACTCACTGATGGCACCTAGTCCTTAAGTTCCTTGCCTTATTCTGATTCCAATACAGTTCAAATTCTCCTGTCTTCTGCCAATTTGTTTTGCTTTGATGTCCTTCCTTTTTTTTTCTTCTGGAGATCCATGATTAGTATTCCTTTTCTCACCATCAGGTCTGTTTCTTCACTGTTTGTTCCTTTCAGACTGCCAATTTTTAGACTTGTTTTTTTGAGTTTGTTCATCTTTTTCTCTCTCCTGCGGGCTTTCTTCATTAGCCATTCTTATCTGCTGGATAGTTAACCCTTGCTCATTCCTCACAGAGTTCAGACATAGATCTTCTGTGTAACTTTCAGATTAAACCCTGATATGGGTGCATTTCCATTCGTATCGACCATCAATTAGTTTGGCAGATGATTTTCCATCTGGATGCCTTTCCTGTTGCTGGTGTTTTCATGCTTAAGATTGGCACTGATATAGGCTGACTTTCTGGACTTATTGAAAAACACAGCAAAGAAGAAATTGAATGGTATGGTAGTCTGTTATGGAAAAAGACAGACAATGTGGTGATGTTAATGATGGAATGGGGCTGCAAGAAAGAAGGGAAAGAGAAAAGCCTAAGGTCAGATGAAAAGATGTGATGGTGAAAGACTTAAACATACAGGACTAGAAGAGGAATAGGTGACTAACAGTATAAAATGGAAAAAGATGATTCACCACCATTGCAGAGACTTCAAGTGAAATGGGACATTAGAGATTAGATTCCCTTCAGTGTGGAAATAGGCCCTTCGGCCCAAGTCTACACCAACCCTCTGAAGAGTAACCCACACAAACCCATTTCCCTCTGACTGATGCATCTAACACTATGGGCAATTTAGAATGGCCAAATCACCTGACCTGCACATCTTTGGATTATGAGAAGAAACCGGAGCACCCGGAGGAAACCCATGCAGACATGGGAAGAATGTGCAAACTCCACACAGATAGTCACCCAAGGCTGGAGTCGAACCTGGTTCCTTGGCGCTGTGAGACAGCAGTGCTAACTACTGAGCCACTGTGCTGCCCCTTTGGGAGAAACCAAATGAAGAAGATTAAGAAGAAAAATGGTTCCCTATCCGGGCACTTGCCATTTTTCATGTTTATTTAGGGTGGATTAACCTGATAAACAATATTGTACACTGACTTGATCAGGGAAAGCTGCATTAACTCTTACTCAAGTTTACATTTTTTCTCAAAATCAGATTTGCTAGCTTCATGTAATCATAGAAGTATATGAAGACGCAGTTCTAAGAAAACTTTCAGTATGCACATGTTTCAGCCTTTCAAGTCTATTTCTGTGAAATTCAGTGACATGTACCCACTTCTTATTTTATCTGCTCTTCTCCAAATTTCAGTTTGTAATTTTTCAGAGTTTACTAATGCTTCCACTCAGTTCAGGAATATATAGAATTGGGAAGGAAACAGGTTTTCTTTGATTGAGTTTTAACACATAGTTGATCAACATATAATCTGTAAACAAATGTATGTTTACAAAAATGATCATCAACTGACATCTCTTTTGAACATATTACAGTTTGAACCATTTATACGGTTTCATTTTCTTGGCTATTTTATTCCAAATGGCTGACATGTTGAAAACCATTTCAGGGTCACAGAAAGCAGAACAAACTTCAGGGTAGGGGATTTCAATATCCATAATTGAGAGTGGTTCATAAGCATCACTACTGACCATGTTGTCTAAATCCAGAATTGACCTACAGCAGGTTAAGGAAACTGACAAAAGGCAAAAACTTTTCACCAACAATCTAACAGTTGTAGTCACATCTGTTCATGGTAGCATTGACAGAAGAGACTGCTACATAATTTGTGTGATAACAAAATTCTCACTCCACCTTGAAGATGCCCTCCATGTCAATATTGACAGTCTCCACTGTTCTGAATAGAGTAGATTCAGAACAGATCTACAAGTGCAGAGCTGAGCATCTATGAAGTGTTGTAAGCCCTCAACCACAACAGAAATTCATTTGACTACCATCTGTAGTTTCATAACCTGGCAGAATCTTCACTCCACCATAATCATCAAGATAAGAGTCTAATCCTGGTTCAATGAAGAGGGTCAAGCAGCATGCCAGGATGAACATTAAGTGCACCCAAAGGGGAGGAGCAAACCTGGTGACACTTCAACAAAGACTATATGAATAATTATTTGAGACAACAGCATGATACCAACTCAGCTAAGACAGATTTCACAGGAAGCAGATCAAAATTCCAGCTATATTCATTTATGAATGGCAGTAAACAATTACATACCAAAATGGGAGAGTGATAGTCAACTTCATGACAGCAAGCATATTCAACCTTGATGCAACATCTAATGTCCAATCTCCCAGTTTTCATTGCAGCGCAGGTGGTAACAACTCAATATCCCATAATTGCAGTCAAAGCTCAGTTAGAAATCATGAGATCTATGCTTGAACCCAAACAAGCTCTGACTATTCCCGTCATTGCTGTGGATCTCATTGGTCAAAGAATAATGCAAACTCTTATGGCATTCCAGCAACCTGTGCATCATCAGGATTACAGACATGCTGCTCTGTGGGAATGTCACCACGTGGCACCATGGTACATGAACCTGCCATCCTCTCTCAAACACACTGATGCTCTCACCATTGACTGTCACCCTGCTGTCTTTTCTTTCTTCAATTCCCCCTACTCCTTTCATTTTATTCCTGTCTTTCCCCCTACTTGCCTAAGTTCCTCCAACCGAGATGGCCTGCAGGCATCTGATGTTCAAGGCTGGTCAAGACTGGCATCTACCTGGCAATGTGGGAAAATGTCCAAATATGTGCTATCCACAACAAACTGGTATAAATCCAATCCAACCAAATACCATCACATCAGCTTGTTCTCAGTTGGAAGCAAAGTATTAGAATGTGTCTAACAGATTAAATGGCTGTTTCACAACAATAACCTGATCAGATTAGGTTCTGCTAGTGCCATTCAGCTCTGGACCTTATTCCAATTTTGGTTCAAAAATTGACAAAAGAGCTGAGCATGGTTGAATTGAGAGTGACCTGCCTGGAAATCAAGCCAGCATTTGATTGTGTGAGTCATGAAGGAGCCCCAGCAAAGTTGAAGTCATAGCTAATACAAAGGACAATGGGTGTGTTTATTGCAGGCTAGTCATCTTAGCTCCAGGACATCTCTGCAGGAGTTCTTCAGGGTAGTGTTCTAGGCCCAACTATCGTCAGCTGTTTCATCAATGACTTTCTCTCCATCAGAAGATCAGAAGTGGAGATGTTTGCTGCTGATTTCACAATGTTCACATTTGTATCATTTTATGCAACTCTTCAGGTACTGAAGTATTTTGTGGCAATATTCAACAAGTTCTGGGTAACTTTCAGGCTTGAGCTAGTTTATGGGAATTAACATTCATATCTCATCAGGGCCAGCCAATAAACACTGAGAACATGAAAGATTCTAAACATCTCAATGGGATAACCATCACTGGTTTCCTCTTCATCAACCTTCTATGAATTACTATTGATTGGAAATCAAATGGGATCATTCATATAGAGATGGTGACCACAGGATTAGTTCAGCAGCTAGGAATTCTACAACAAGAAAACTTAGCTCTTGACATTCCAAGTCCTGTCAATCATAATAAGGCACACTTCAGCAGTTTAATGGCATAGTATCTGCTTGCCTGAATATATGTTGTTCCAACAATGCTCAAGAATATCCGCAACATCCAGAGCAAAGCAGCCTGCTTGATTGGCATCCCAAACAATTTAAACATTTGCTTCCTCCACATGTAATGGCTTTTGTGACCTTGATTTGGTGATAAGTGACATTCTGGAATCCATTTGTGATGTCTCCTGAAAGGATTCAAATTATAAAAATTCAATGCTATTGTGATTATGTGGCCACTAGCAGCACATTTGTGCTCTGCTTTAAGATTCTACAGTTTTCTGGCTGCTTATTTGGTAAACCTGAGTCACTTCAGACAGAGCTCTTTTGAGATGTGGAGATGGTACAATTGCTACTGAAAATCCCTTCATGGGCTTGCCTTGCGATGGAGAGCACTTTTACTTCTTCTTGATGATTATCATGTTACACAATGTTGTTTTGCCCAATGTGGAAGAGTTTGTTTTAAAGTAAGATTGAACAAGAAGAAAGCTGTTGCACACATTCATCTGGAAGTAGTCAGTACAGGTGTTGCTTTGGTACAGTCAGTAAAATTCTTGAAACTAAAGCCAAAAGAGCTGAATTGGCTTTTTGGCATCACAATAGCGAAAGATACTATTCTTTGTGCAGCTGGAGCAGCTTTCCTGGCAGGAAATGCAGAGATTCAGGAAGGCAGCTCACCATCACTTTCGCATGGACAATTATGAATGGCAAAAAATACTGGTCTGGCCAGTGATACCCACATCCCATGACTGAATAAATTTTAAAGAAGGGAGGTAGCTAGATTCTCTATAAGCACCATTCTCTTTCTTCAGTGCTACTGTAGCACCTGCACCAATAACAGTAATTCTTTGTCCATATTGTTCTCTAATATATGTTGTTACTTGTAATAATAGTCAAGTATTATCAATATCTCCATAAGCAATGTTCCAGTGGTATCTATAAGCTATGAGTCGATGAGTCAGTTATGGTCCTCTTAAAGCATTGGGCATACTTGGTGTAACTCATTGCTGCCATATTCTTTAACTTTTCTTACAAGTTTAAAATATTACTTTTGCACAAATGTATGTCATCACAAGCATGGAAATATAAAACATAACTGCACAGTGACCAAAATATTATTTATGTTGCAATAATATTGCACTGAAGAAATTAGTTATTTTTATTTCACTTGTTACAATCTAATGCAATATAAACATTGCTCCATGCAACAATAAATGTTGCCAAGTTATTTATTGTATTAATTTTCAAACAATACCTTACTGCTCCCCCCAGGTTATCTGGCAGGAGAATTAGAAATGCTAAATTGGGTGAATCAAAATTTACTTGAGACTTAACTTGTTCTCCATGAAGGTAAGTAAATGTGAATAGTTATATTTTTTGCTACAAGTGGCCAATTCTTCTGATTATATGATAAAGTACCAGTCAATCAGTTTTTATAACAAATTTAAATAGTATCACAGAAAATAAATCATTTGTATTGAACACATCTTGTTATAGGTATGGCAGCTTGAAACTTCTAAGCAGTTCCATTTGATTTGTGAATATAAATCAGACAGATCTGCAAAGTGTGTTGAAATTTTCTGTGCTCAGTTTCCACCAACTTTGCACATTACCTGTATTTCGAGGACTGAGGATAAATTTATCCAGAAATCAGCCATCTAAAACAAGTTGGAACTTTATTTTAACATTAATCTCTGCACCAGAACTTCCCACACACCATCTACAGGTGTTCTGGCTTCCTGGATACAAATGAAAAATATTTTCATCTTTTTTCATTAGAATCCCTACAGTGTGGAAATAGGCCCTTCAGCTCAACAAGTCCACACCGACCCTCCAAAGAGTAACCCATCCAGACCCATTCCCCAGCATTTACCCAGACTAAACATTCATGAACACTATGGAAAATTTAGCCCATAGCTATCTTTGCATTTATAGTTCACCTAACAACATTAAAAAAAGAGTAGAGAGCTTCAAAGTTACTTTACCATGCAGTAAAATGCAGCTGAACTTTTGCTTCAACTCTATTTTTCAACCTCCAATGATTCTCAGTGTCTAAAAATCTGATCGTTTCACCTTTAAATGTATTCAATGATGGAATACTCATAATCCTCTGCTGTGGACAACTCTGATGATTCACAACTCTTTAGTGAAGCATATTTCCTTATCACAATTCAAATAACTGACCTTTTATCATGACAGTCTACCTGATGTTTCTGAATCTAAGGCCAAGAGCAACAATCCCTTAATGTTTACTTTGTCAGCCCTATCAGATATGTATATCACTCAATCTCTCATCATTGGAAAACCATCTTATACTATGAACTGATTGAGTAAATTATGCTGCACTGCCTTGAAGGCAAGTATATCTTCTTTAGTCCCACAAAACCTATTGTTGTACCTCAATTTCTTTGGAATAAAGGACAATATATCATTTGTTTTCTGAATTACTTGCTCTGGCTATTTGCTAATTTTCTAAATTCTTTGTATGGCTGCACTCAAGTGCCCCTAAACATCAACATTTATAAGTTTCATACATTTTAAATATATTCAGTTTTCCTATTTTAAGTATCAAAGTGAATAGGTTCACTCCTTTTACTCTTAATACTCTATCTAATACCTTGTTGTATATTCATCTAACCTGCCTACATACAAAGGAACCGCGATTATCCGATATTCGATTATCCGAATTTTGGATTATCCGAACAAGATTGCAAGGTCCTGATGCTTGGCTAAACTGTGTTTTCTGGCATTCCATTATCTAAACATTCAATTATCCGAACAAAATACCCCCCTCCTGTTTTGTTCAGACAATTGAAATTCCTCTGTAATCTTGCAGGCTCTTTATAGCTTCTCAGTGGAAGGTGTGACAAGTAACATCTCGTGAAAGAGGGAGGGACACAATTACACCAGTTGGAGTTTCCATTTACCTCCCTCTGGAATCAATGATTTCTAACAGAAATCTGATATGCAGTGACTAGCACTGTTACAGTTCTAGCACTTACTTATATTATCTCTTGGACATGATCAGCCTTGAGGCTTGCTTTGGAAGATGCTTAGTGAAGACTGGTTGTGCATGTGCAGTCTAGCAATCTACTCTGTTATCTCTTCAGCATGATGGTTACATCTCAATTGCTCCCAAAGTTCACCCTTTCTGATGGTAGCCTCTGTCCTGGTTTTAGCAATTTCTCTTTTTCCATAATATTAATAATGTGATATAATTCAATAAATAATGTTGCATATAGCTGATAATATCTTCCCAGCTCAAGCTGAACAATTTCAATCCTCACTGCTTCAACCAAGCCATTTTTCAGTTGAGATTTCCTAGTTTGATTGATGAAGAGATCCAGGAAGATGATTGGGTCAAACAGTTTTGCAAGTTTCAATTAAATTGATATTTTAGGCTAAATCTCACCAGAAATTGACAAACTATCACTTTTTGTGAGTTTCATGTAGGGTTTCTTTCCATGACCCCTTATGCATTTTTTTCTTGCTATTTCCCAAGCTCATCCTATTACCTATGCAGCATATCCCTGTGGTGATATTCTCCCACTTGCCACAGGTGGATGTACTGATCACTGCAGGGACTTCCAGGGATTCCTGTACTGGCACCATCATTAAGCTTACTGTTTGTTCCAAAGGACATTAGGACCAGCATTTCAGGGAACACTCCATCGATGCCAGCTACTTGTAACTCACATTCAGTGACATGACATGTGCCAGCCTTGATGAACCTTCAAAGCACATTTCCAACCTGGCTACAAAATGCTTCTCCACTTCAGTGTTGTGCCTTGGTAAGTACCATTAGAGTGCTGTAGCAAGTACACTGTGTGTTGAGGGACATGCACCCAGCTCATGCACTGAACCAGACTGCATCACCAGGATTGTTACTTGATATTGTAATGCTCACCCGCTCTGAGTCTACTTGGATGCTCTCAGCATCCCTACCTCTCATTGCCTTGATTTGCTTTAGAGTCATAGAGTCATAGAGATGTACAGGGTGGAAACAGATCCTTCGGTCTAACCCGTCCATACCAATCAGATATTCCAACCCAATCTAGTTCCACCTGCCAGAATCCGGCCCATATCCCTCCAAACCCTTCCTATTCATATACCCACCCAAATGCCTCTTAAATGTTGCAATTATACCAGCCTCCACCACATCCTCTGGCAGCTCATTCCATACATGTACCACTCTCTGCGTGAAAAAGTTGACCC
>NC_057721.1:30541899-30583042 GCF_004010195.1 Chiloscyllium plagiosum
TGTAATCTAATCTAATCTAATCTAATCTACTTCCTTTATACTCTTCTAAGGATTCACTCGCTCTATCCTGTCTATACCGACATATGCTTCGTTCTTTTTCTTAACCAAACCCTCAATTTCTTTAGTCATCCAGCATTCCCTATACCTACCAGCCTTCCCTTTCCCCCTAACAGGAATATACTTTCTCCAGATTCTTGTTATCTCATTTCTGAAGGCTTCCCATTTTCCAGCCATCCCTTTACCTGCGAACATCTGCCTCCAGTCAGTTTTCGAAAGTTCTTGCCTAATACCGTCAAAATTGGCCTTTCTCCAATTTAGAACTTCAACTTTTACATCTGGTCTATCCTTTTCCATCACTATTTTAAAACGAATACAATTATGGCCACTGGCCCCAAAGTGCTTCCCCATTGACACCTCAGTCACCTCCTTTGGTTTGCTTTACCGCCTCAGCCAGAGCTACTCGGTTCATATTACCTCTGTCTTTCATTGTTATTTAGCACAAGCACAAGTCAAGAAGTTTGCCATGGTTACCAGCAGACTTGATAGCCTTCACTCAGGGTTCCCAACATGGTAAATCAAGGCAACCTCTGATACCAATTCAGGGGCTTAAAAACAATCAAGAAGTCTCTCAAGGCAGTCAGAGACAGGATTCTCTTCACATAAATGGTGAGGAGCCAAATGACAGACAGCTCACAACCCAAACTAGGGATTCCTTCAGATGACTGAGACTTCACTGACTTAGGTGGCAATCTTGAATCAGCCTGTGTGGTCTGGGCTTCACTGCTGGTCCTCAGAGAAAAAGGAATTTCAGTGTCTGCACCATCCATTCAACTGGGCCTCTGCATCACTTTCTGCAGAGCCAATCCACAATTTTTTCCCTGTCTATCACGTCTGGAGCAAATGTCAGAAAATGTTCAGTACAGCTCTAGATTGACAGCGTTTGTCCTGATGCACAATTGATTTTCAAAGATGTCATGTGGTTCCAAGGGCTGCTGTTCTTTTGTGGATATCTGATGAGTGAAGACTATCCATTGAAAACACATGATAAGGTGGGACCAGTATGGGACATGAAGAGCAGTATAATGCTGGATAGATTATTAATAAGATGCATTTGGTGAGAAACGGCACTGAGCCTTGTGGCCAGAATCCTTCTAAAAGAACTGATACAATTTGCAGTTAGACATAAAAGATGTGGAGATATCTGATCAAAGACATTCTGCCACTTCTTTGTTTACCATTATCAGTTCCCCAGAATTACTCTCTCTAGTGCACAAACACTAGCTTCATTTACTCTTTTCCCATTCAAATGCTGGTACTAATATACCTTCTTATATTCTGAGATAGTTTTCATTCATTCTCTGTTTTTCTGCTTTTTTATTGGTTTTTTTTGTCATTCATTGCTGGTTCTTAAAGTCTGCCCAACCCACTAACCCTGCCTGTTAATCTCTGCAAATTTATACTGCGTTTTTTTTCCAATTTAATAGTATTCTTGACATCCGCATTTAGCTATGGATGATGCATCATTTTCAAAGCTCTTTTTTTCTCACTCAGATGAACATTTGCAGAGTTAATAATTATCTCCTTAAATATCTGGCACTGTGGCTCTCCTACCTTTAACCTAGTTACTCCAGTTCACTTGAGACAGCTCTGTGTTCATACATTCATAGTTACATTTATTTAGAATATTTAGAATTAAAACAGTCATTATAGGTCCACACCACTCCCTTTCCATCATGGTGTGATCACTGTCACTTTGAGGTAATTGATTAATTCTATCTCATTGTACCTAACCAGATCTAGGATAACCTGTTCCCTTGCCAGCCCTAAAATGCACTACTGTAAGAAATCATCCCAAAAACAATCTGTGCACTCGTTTTCATGGCTTCCTTTGCTAAAACAATTCTTCCAATCTACATGTAATTTAAATCTACCCATGATTGTTGCATTTCAATTCCTGTAAGACTCATCTATTTCTGACTGGATGATCTATCTGCTAATGTGGGTCTAGATTAGAGTGGTGCTGGAAAAGCACAGCAGGTCAGGCAGCATCCGAGGAGCAGGAAAATCGACGTTTTTGGCAAAAGCCTTTCATCATCTGCAGTCCTCACTTTTGCCTATCTGCTAATGTACCTACTTTCATGGAGTCTATTAATATATCCCACAAGTAACCACTTAATTTCGCTATTGCTTATTGCTCCCTAAACTGGTTCTAAATTTTAATTGTTCAAGTTAAGGCCATTTTCATTACTGAATGAATGCCAGCCTTAATGAACAGAGCTACCCCACTATCTTTTCCCAATTGTCAGTCATTCCGATATCTTCAAATGTCATACAATATTCAAGATTCCAACTTTGTTCATTTCTCCGTCATGAATCTGTAGTGTCTATTAGGTCACGCATACTTGTCTTAACTTGCTTGAACAATTCATCCTTTTTGCTACTACTGGTGCGTTTGCTTTCTATTATAACTTCACCAGCCTCATTTTTCAATGGTTTAATGTCCACTCTTGCCTCTCTCTTACCTTTTTAGATTCCTAAAAAAACTCTTGCAATCTTCTTTTATATTTCTCCTTCTCCACCTTTATTCCTTTTTTAAAATTTATCCTCTGCTGGTTTTTAGAAGGCTCACAATCTTCTGGCATCCCACCAATCTTCTCATCTATATTATCATTTTTCATTCTTTCATTCAGCTTATTTGTAGACTCTTCATTTATGCACATTAAAACAACAGAAAGAACATTAGACCAAAATTAATCACTGTTATCTGTAAAATGTATTTTCAAAACTAATGGCTTCTGTTGTTTTGGAAGCTGTTCACATAACTATTCCAGTAGACACTTTTTAATGTCGTATTAGTAAGTATAATTGTACAGTTTTTAGATAAATGACCAGAACGGTCACTCCATCAATAAAATAAATAGATTTATGACTCCCCTAATAAATCACTTCTGGAACAAATACTTGTGAGGCACAATCAGGGGAATAAACTTAAACAGACCCGCCTTTCAATTTACTGCTACAGTCCAGGTGACTTTCATTCAAAATGGATTTATTGGAAATAAAAGACACACTTTTGAAAACAGTGAATCAAAGCTCATCAGAAACGGAAATAGCAAAGAGCAGCTTTGTAGATTTTTGACCATTCAAAATTGAAATGTCCTGATGTAGAATATACACTTGAAATATCAATTCTCCTATCCATACAATTGAACAGAAGAAGAAGGAGAATTTTTCAGAATAGTGTCCTAGACCCAGCCAGTGCTTCATCACAAATCTCTCTTCCCTCATTAAGTCAGAAGTGGGATGTTCACTGGTGATTACATATTTTTTAAGACTGTGCATGTCTCCTCAGAAACGAAAGCTGCCCAAGTTCAAATGCAGCAGACCTGGTAGCATCCAGACCTGGGTTGACAAGTGGCAAGTAACATTTGTGTTGGATGATAATCATTTTCCAACAAAAGAGAATTACTTTACATTCAATGACATTACCATTACTGATGCTCTATTGTCAACATCCTAGAGATTATCATTGACCAGGAATTGAACTTGAGTAGTCATATCAATTCTGTAGTAATGAGAACAGTTCAGAGGCAGGGAATCCTGTGCTGAATAACTCGTGATAGAATATCTCTGCTTGGCTGGATGAATGCAGTTCCAACAACACTATAGAAGCTCAACGCCCACTGGAGAAGCTTGAAATCAAACAGGACAAAGCAGCCAACTTGATTGGTAAATTGAAATGGCCTTCAACATTCATTCTCTCTACTATTAATACAAAGTGGCAATAGTATGTGCTATCAACAGGATGCACTGCAATTAGTCACCATGGCTCCTTCAACAGTACCTTCCAAGTCCATGGCCTCCACCACTGAAAAAGATCAGGGCATTGGAAGTATGGGTGAATCAACATCTATAAGTTCCTATCCAAGCCACAAACTTCCTTGACTTGGAACTAAATAGTCACTATTTGTTCACTGTCAAAGATCATTAATTTAGGACTCCCTTTCTAACAGCACTGAAGTGTACCTAATCTCTACAGACAGTAATGATTCAAGAAGGCAGCTCACCACCATCTTCTCAAGGTCAATTGTTGATGGGAAATAAGTGCTTCCTCAGCCAGCAATACCCATATCCTGTGAATGTATAAAAAGGAGTTGTCTTACCTGCTGAGATTTTGCAGTATATCTGATTGTTGCTTCAATTTTTTTTGCTTTTAGCAAGTAGTCAATACTATTGGTATTGACGTGCATAATTTGACATCCATTTAAAGTATAGGTCTCTGGTGGAAAATAGCAATTCCTATTCTTGGTATTTCTTCACAAATGAAGATGTTAGAATAGTTTTATTCTTTGGTTGTAGGATCATTGGTGGCTAGTCATGTCTATCTGTGACCAGCTATTTCACCCACAGTGGGTACAGCTGAAGGTGTTGAGAGCAATGGGATCTATCCTTCTTCTCACTTTTCTGAAAACAGGTTTTGCAAGACATCTCCGACTGACTGCCGAGCTAGACATAGATGATGTTGCTTGACCTCCACGACTTACTGCAGCCCATTTCCTGAACTGAAAGGGCATCAGTCCCGGATTTGATTTGGACCAACCACCTAACTGACTATGGTCAACTCCATAGATGAAAAATGCCCACATCCCAGACTGATTGATGGTAACCACTGATTGACTGGAGCCCAGCATTCCCACATTAACTGCCCCAACTAAGCATGCTTTCCTTTTCATGTTTACAATTCACTATGCCATTCTTGTGATACAGTGTGTTTATAGAGTATGCTCCAAGTCTGACATCAATGCAGTTCCATATTCTTCAATCACATTTGACACCCCCTCCTCATCATTACCCCCTACCCCACCCCGCCCCCAACAAATTCCCAACTTTCACATTTATATTTCATTGTTTCCTATGGCCACATGCTGTTGCCTGACCTTTTGTGACAGATGGTCCTTGTCTGCTACAAGCAGCCTACCCATCTTCTGCACAAAGCTTTCACTTGTCAGATTAAAACTGCTAGCAGACATTGTGTGCTAAGCAGCCATTTTAAAACATTGATGCAGTATTATTTTCCAGGCGGTATCTGCAAACAATCAAGGACAAATCCTACCTTGGTCCCAATGGGTGTGCATACTGCAGTTGTAGAAATTGCAGCTAAAGTGAAAATGAGGATCATTTCAAAGGTTTTGCTAAAGTCAGCCAAAACTATGTACTCACTAGGACGAGAGGCAGAAGACCACAATCAATAGCTACACAGCTGGTTTATGTTGTTGAGTTTCTGAAGTGTTGAATCTCAATTCAGCAGGAGTAATTTGAGAAGACAAAATTAATTTCTGCAAGTTGTGTAGTTAATGAGATGAAAATGAATGTGACTAGGCTTTTCACCACCTGATGGTGAGAAAATCATCTCAAAATTGAGGGAGGCAAGACTTAATTACAAATTCAATGGCAAGATTCTGATTCTTGGACACTTGCCTGATTAAGTCATCATGTTTGCATTATTCTTTCTACCTCAAGGAATGGGAAATGTGCCCATTAAGTGTGAGGAGTTGGATAGAATTGAATGCAAGGGTTTGAATAGGAATTGGAAATGCAAAGTCTGAGAAGACTCAGAGAGAAATTGAGAAAAGATGCAAATTATGCTTGAGATTGAACAAGTACTACACGAGCAAAGGCATGCATTTCACTGGGTGATGGTAAAAACATCCAAGGGAGAAGAATAAGCAGTCAAACCACCAGAACTGCAGATATAGGTGCCAATGGAACAGGTGTTATTAGCTGGTTTAAGACAGAAGCAAAAAGAGAAAAATAAATACAATGCTGACTTAATTTTCCACGTACATACTGTCAGTGTGTCTTTCATTATACATAACTCACTTCGGAAACTGTGCAATTCAATATATTCAAGATTGTAGTAGAGAGAGTTTTGATTGACAAGACAGTTAAGGATTATAATCATGCAGAAAACTGGAGTTAAGGGCACAGCAGATCAGCCATGGCCATATTGAATAGCAGGCTTGAGGTTTCAAATGGCCTAATCTTGTTCCTATTTCCTACTTTCCTATTATAGTATGGAGATACCAGATGAGGCTGTATGAGCTGCTGCTCATAATGAAGGTTGTTACAACCATCTTCTTCAAGTTTAGGAAGCTGAATGACCTACTAGATTGAGTTAGAGGAAAATCACATCCTCGTTTGACTAGCAGAGTAATTTGTACTTGACAAGATATAGTTTATTGTATGGAAGCCATTTGTCCCAGGCTACATTGGTATGATAGACATTGTTACAGAGACTTTGAGGAGCACAAGATGGTAAGACACATATCTCCAAGATACTCAGCTGTTCTGAACTCGAACCCAAATGACATTGTTGTATTTGTTGGAGCTTATGATACATCTCAATGCCAACTCTTTCAAACAGATGTACATGTCTCCCAAGCCTTATTAATCTCAGCTCCAAAACCTGTGGTTGAAGAGTTGGCTGCTATGGTGTTTGGAAAGAATCAATGATAACGCACTAAGACATGCACAAGCGTTAACATGTCCTTGATTCTATGAAAAGCATTCCCTTGAAGTGGGCCCTACCACCATCCCTGCACCTTTGAGAGGAATTGTCCCAAGGGTTCTATTATAGTATTCGGAGGATATGCCATTGTGCATTCAAATAATTTTCTTGCAGAATTCACACATCTTTAAGGTTAGGGCATTTTGCTTGGAAGCAGTTTAAGACAGTATGTACTCTCTGATCAATCTCTTCAACTGTTTCCCCATATATCAATATGTCACATCTAAGGCCACATGATTCCATGAAGACCTTGGAAAGTATTAGACATTGTTTAAAAATCTCTGGGGCTGTGGCAATTTTAATTGGTAATCTGTTGAAACAAAATCTCCTAAATTATGTTGTGAATGTATGAAGCAATCTGATTGCACTTCCAACAGCCTCTGTTAGAATCAATACATCCAACAAGTTTAAAAGCTCTATTTTTGAATAATTGAACTAAACTCTCATCAACCACAGTAATGGGTTGGATTTCTTTCACCATGCCTTCTTGAGCTTTGTAAGGTCAACACAAATCTGAATTGTATAATTATGTTTGGGCACAGTAACCATGCCAAAACCCTTTGAGAAGTGATGCAAATTCTTGTCATTTCTGCAAGTGACTTTCCAATTTGCTTCATGAAAGGACTGAGAATCTTTCTGGCTATATAGAAATGTAGGGGTTTAGCATTTTCTTCAGTCCACTGTTATGTTCAGTATTCAGCTTCCTCAACTCTTGAAATAATGCAAGGTTTTACTGTTTCAAGCAGTATGCTAGCTTCTGTTATTTAACCTCTTCTTCTTTTGAATAAGTTTGAGATCAAGATATATCCCAATTTATTGATTGCGCAGTATGTATGGTGTTGTGCCATCTAGTGTCACCTACGTTAGAAAATTGCATGAAGCATACATTGAATCTTAAGCACTATGCCTCCTGGACTATGCAGTTGCACTGTTTTGGCAGTAAACCATGATTCACTATCTGATAAAATAATAACGCTCATCTCAAAATTCAAATTTGAAATTCATGTGATAACCATTAACATAAATATCAACTCACCAGCATGTAAGTTCTGGATCATACACAGTCCTAAGAATAGTTTGGTGCATTCTTCTACTTTAAAATGTTCGATTTCATTAGTATCGTTTTGTGGATAGGTTTTTGATTTCATAGAATCACACATGAATGGAAGAGGCCCTTCGGTCCATCAAATCTGCATTGACAGAAACTACTTTAAATCTACACTAGTCCCATTTTCCAGGACTTAGCCCATAGCCTGGAATGATATTTCAAGAGCTTATCCAAGTACTTTTCAAAGGTTCAGAGGTTTTCTGGCTCAACTACCTTCCCAGTTCCAGATTCCCACCACTCTCTGAGTGAAAAATATTTTTCTCAAATCCCCTCTAAACCTGCTGCCTTTCACCTTATAATTATGTCCTGTGATTAATGTGCTTTCAACTAAGAGGAACAGCTACTCCTATGTACCCTGTCCATGCCCCTCATAATCTTATACACCTCAGTCATTTCTCCTCTCAGCTCTGAAGAAAACAACTCATCCCATTCCGGCCAGATATTTTGCTTTTCAGAAATTCTGTCCTACTTTTCTTCAATTTCTGAAAGTGGCCTATTGTATGACAGATAAAGTATTTACTTTTAATAGCTGGGCTCCATGTATGCCTGTGAAGTCCATTTGCAGCATAACACTGATGAGGACTTTTACGATCTGTGCATGTCCAACGAATTATATTGTGACATTTGTGGTTTGTACCTTAAGAATTCTGTTTATCTCTTATGCCAAAATGATTTGTGTTCCTTCTAGAACTTTACTTCACACAACATCTGAATGGCTTTCCTGAATTGCATGAATTCTGACTTGAAGGCGCAATAGTCACATTTTTCCAATAAGCTGCATAGATCTTTAATAAAATAATTCATGGATTCCCCTGCAAGCTGAATTCTTCAATGAATATTATTCTTTCAAGAATTTTATCCATTCTGAGGTTGAAGTAATTCTCAAAATCTTTTAGTGCTGCTTGAAAAGCAGATTTTTTTTTAAGTGTGTATAGAGATGTATTTATGATTATAAATCTGTTTACTCTTATTGTTCAGCAGCTGATTTAGTGTCTAATTTGGAAGCTCTTCTGTATCTTTTTAATTTTATTCTCCAAAATTTCCAGTTCTGTGATCAATTTGACCCATTCTGAAATTGTCTTCTTGGCAATATTATTTCTGGTACCCTGTCTTCCTAATGTGATTATAACATTTCTTTCCTACTAGCAGTTGTGCTGCTCCTTCCAGCTGTAGTGTAGGGTTTTCCAATGTTTTGCAGCTAAAATAGAGCATTCCATCTTGCTTATTGCTAAAATGGAGGATTTCTAGCTTTTATGGCTGACTTGGAGGCTTGATGTCCTTCACAGGTAAAATTTTACATCTTCAAATGAATGAAATCCACTGCCTGCCACTTTAACAAACAATTCTTAATAATCATTAACTCTTATTGAATCAATCCTGTTGCTTGGGATTTAAATGAATTATTCCAGCCCTGATCATAGTTATAACGAAACATATCCCACCTTTCTTGTGACCTGAATAAAACCTCTCCCAAACTTCCTTTCTCTGAGAACTACTTCAGCTTTTAATTGCCAAATTTAGTTATATTAATCATTGGCTTCATTGGCAACATTAGATTAGTATTTATTTTGCCGCTATTTACTTACATTTCTGTAGCTATGCCTCATGGTTCCTGCTTGAACAATGTTTCATCTACGCTATAAGTGACTTGAACTTCCTCCCTGGATAACTGCATTGTTTAAAAGATTCTCCTAGCCCACCAAGGATCTTAAACTTTACTCACCACTGAACACTGGAATGGGACGATAGCCACTGACCAGTGCTTAGGGTACAACCTGTGACTGCTTTGGAGTTGCTAATTCTCCTTCTGTGGAGAGTTTTTAACTTAACAGGTCTGAATTGCTTTCACCGTTCTTCAGAATATTCTTCCATGTTGACGATTTTCATGAGGATTTCTTCTGAAGCATTTTTAAGTCTTCAGCTGTTCCCAGCTGCTGACTGTGTTGTATGAGCAGACAACTACACGTGCAAGCTGAGGATCTCCCAGCATGACTCACCATGTAGTATATGAGTAGCCAGATCAAATAACAAAGTTACCTACTAGTTTGAATGAGCAGAGCAGCTCACTACTCTGCCAGAGCTCATGCCCATGATGAAGGTTTCTGTTGTGGTTCTGTTTGCCGAGCTGGGAATTTGTTTTGCAGATGTTTCATCCCCTGTCTAGGTGACATCCTCAGTGCTTGGGAGCCTCCTGTGAAGCGCTTCTGTGATGTTTCCTCCAGCATTTGTAATGGTTTGAATCTGCCACTTCCGGTTGTCAGTTCCAGCTGTCCGCTGCAGTGGCTGGTATATTGGGTCCAGGTCGATGTGCTTGTTGATTGGATCAGTGGATGAGTGCCATGCCTCTAGGAATTCCCTGGCTGTTCTCTGTTTGGCTTGTCCTATAAAAGTAGTGTTATCCTAATCAAACTCATGTTGCTTGTCATCTGTGTGTGTGGCTATGGACATCTGGAACTGACAACCGGAAGCGGCAGATTCGAATCACTACAAATGCCGGAGGAAAGATCATAGAAGCGCTTCACAGGAGGCTCCCAAGCATTGAGGATGTCACCTAGACAGGGGACGAAATGTCTGCAACACAAATTCCCAGCTCGGCGAATAGAACCACAACAACGAGCACCCGAGCTACAAATCTTCGCACAAACTATGAAGGTTTCTGCCACCATCCTCGGAAGTGGAGGAAACCACAGGGCCTTCTTGGTCTAGCGTGTTAGCTGTAAAAGCTTTAATTTATTGCACGTTACCAGTAGTTATATTAGTGTGATAAATCTGGTTAAAGAGGTGCAGGTGTTAGGATTCACTCTTTCGAGGTCCAATGCTGTTCTTTGGCACTCCTCAGTATTAAACATTTCAGGCTCTATATCCAACACTTAATTTCAGTAAGAAATATAGCAAAAGTACGACAAAACTACCAACTCCTTCGATTGATTGTGGATGATACTCTTGACTTTTTATTTCCTCCTCTTCCTTCTCCACTATTTCCATCAAG
Organism: Chiloscyllium plagiosum; assembly: GCF_004010195.1. Classification (NCBI taxonomy): domain Eukaryota; kingdom Metazoa; phylum Chordata; class Chondrichthyes; order Orectolobiformes; family Hemiscylliidae; genus Chiloscyllium; species Chiloscyllium plagiosum. The sequence continues at coordinate 30,552,565 of NC_057721.1, forward strand.
ATTTTGTACTGGAGAATGCTTAAAGAACCAGTGCTGTTTTATAACAACCCTCAATGTGAGTGAAATTAAAAAAAAATGAGTGACAGTGTCGCTCCAGAAAGCAAAAACTACAAAATTTCGCTCAAATATGAAATGATAAATGAGATTGGAAAAGGTTTTCTAGTTATCAAGTCCCTTTAAATGGATCAATTCTTCCAGTTTTTATCTTCCCTTGACATGGCTTATATTCTTTTGTCCATTGATAAGCTATGATGATGCCTGGAGGAGGCTGAAATGAAATTAATTTCTCTGCCTTGCAAAATCCATTTCATTTGCATCATGTGCTGGTAAAGTGGCAAGTGGAAGAAATGTTCCCTCCCATTCAAATTTGAAAATATATTGGACTGAAATTGAGGCATAAATTTGATTGAACTGGGTTCATTCCAAATCTTGTTTCTCAAAATTGAGATGCACCTACATTGTGACCCCAACCATTATCAATAATGTGGGAAAAAGTATGAAATAGAATTGCTGGGAATAAAATAAAATCTCAGCAGTTCAAGCAACAGTTGAAGACAGAGAAACAGAGTTCATGTTGAGGAGTCAGGAATCTTGCTTAGCTGTTGGAAAGCCCATGAGAAACTCACACTGTCATATTTCAGGAAGGCCCACCGCCAGCTTTGGCACTGATTGATTCTGTGGTTCCTTGGAGTTGAGACCCCAGTGACAAAGGTCTCATCTACTGAGAACTGTTGGCCATTCAGAAACCAGCTGCTTTTGTGCTCAACAGCATTGCTGCAAAGGCCATAGCTTCTATCGGAAGGCTAGACTCTGTATACTATTACTGTAGAGTGTCCCAGGTCACAGGTATGTAATATGAGGTTGGGGATGTTTTCAGGATGGAGGTCTTGGGGAGGTCTTGGGTACAGACGGCTCAGCAGCAAAGAAACAAGAGAGGCTCACAGTGGAACCCCACCCCCTTCCCAATGATGAATTCCTCAATCACGCACCAATTGTCCTTGATTGAAGGTACCCCTTCCCATGAAGATGAAAAGACGGACACACAGTTTTGCATACCATGAGCACTGCATGGTGATTGGCCTGCCTACAGTTTAGTTAATGCCAGAAGTGGACAGATGAGGCCCTTATGTGGTCATAATTGGCCACTTAATAGTCTCAATTGGCAGCAGGATAAGAAGGTCAACGATCGCCTTTGCAGCCAGACCTTGATTCTGGCAAAGGTGGGAAGGCAGCACGGTTCAGTTTGGCTGCCATTCACCTAAGTAAATGCCTATCCTGTCTCCAAGCTCACCACCAGAGCACACGGAAGATTCTGTCCAACATCTTGTGCCCAAAATAACTCTCCTTCTGAACACCATACAATAATGTGGACTTTCAGCTGTCTGATTCACATCTGTTATTTCAATGAGTGACATTAATCCCTAAACTATGAATACAAAGTGAATATTTTTCTTCAATATATTTTCTGTTTCAGAATTTAAGTTATCACTGCAAAATACAATGAACATTTTATTATCCAGTGCCTATTGGACCAGGAGTGTGCTCCTTGATCAACCATTTCATATAATCAAGAAGTCCACATATTCAATGTAAAAACATAGACTAATAAAAACATAATGCAAGGGATATACACATCACTGGTAAACTTTATTCATGGCATAAAACACTTTAGTAATATGTAACTTTCCCTTAAATAAAAATAGCCAAAAGAGTGCCTTCTCACTCACACCCCCAAATGACTACTCAGACATTGTGATAGATCACGGTATTTAAGGAGAAATTGACTTGAAATTGAATCTATTGGTAAAATTTCATGTGGCCATTTAATTAAACAAGTATCTTTATATTGAGGTAAATAATTTTAAAGAACTATGGCTGGACAGATTCCACTAATGAAATATATTATTTCACAAACGTAACTGTTTGAATGTGATATGTTTATGACTAATCCAGATCCAGCAGGAGCTTGTACTCTGTACACTGGAGCACTTTCTTTGTTGGACAAGAGCGGTGCTGGAAAAGCACAGCAGTTCAGGCAGCATCCGAGGAGCAGGAAAATTGACGTTTCGGGCAAAAGCCCTTCATCAGGAATACAGGGCAGAGGAAATGACCTGGGAGTTGCAGTGGAAGAGGGACTCCCTGAGATTCTTATAGAGAGAGGAGGAAAACTTCTTCAAGGCAGGCATATTTGCAAGAGGATTCGCAGTAGTGTTAAAATCAACGAGGTAAAAACACTTTTTTTGTTCCCTTGTGACCTTGATGATAAAGGAACATTGTTCTTAATATTGTTTCTTTTCTTATGAGTACTTAAAGTGATAAAACTATTGATAAGGGAGATGTAGAATACCACTGTCAGTTGCTGAAGAAAACACGTAGTGTAAATATGTGCATATATTAAAGAGGTATTCCACAACAGCATAGAACTGAAGCAAATCATTACTGCTGTACAAAATAAATATGCTGCAAAATTTTGAAGAATAAATTTAACCATTGTAATGTTGCAAATGTTTTGCAACATGTTTAAACTAATCACATAGAGGACTGAGAGCATGAATGATAAATATATTTCTGGCCTAATGGATGTTGTTTTCATAGTTTGTAGTTATGTTCCCAGGAACAGGTCATTGTGACAAGTCAGAGTGATGCAGGGAAAGAGGAAATTAGACAATGCAGGCTCTCAGACACACTTTTTAAAAAAAATCCAAAGAACCCCGGAAACAATAATTCAATATTTCTGAATAAACAATACACTTTTATTTACGAATATTTTCATTTTATTTATTTGCATATTAGGAAGACATTTCTGATGAAGAAAAAATACCAACTTATTTATATCACTATTATTAAAAGGAAAGTGCTGCAAAAGTTAATGGGTTTAAAGGTTAACAAGTTCCCGGGACCTGATGTATGTGTTTTAAGCTGTAAATGGAAGGAGCTGCAGAAATAGTGGATGCATTCATTTTAATCTTCCAGAATTCCCTAGTTCTCGAGTAACCCCCAAGAAGATGGCAAGGGTGACAAACTGAATATTGTAGATTATTGGATGGAGAATGGAATGTAGAATTAGGGAAGTTTTGCTCCAATTGCCAAGCATGTTGGTGATACCATCAGAAAAGGCTACAGTGCACACAGTAGAGTCTCCTGTAGTATCTGGATTGGTGATAAACATATTTCATCAGGTAATAGATGCAAACATTGTGCGTTTTCACCATTACACAATTACATTCTTAAAATATTGTATTTCATCTGTGAAACTTTATTATGTTACACATTTGGCTTCGACTGAAGTAGCATTTGCTGCACAGAATGTGCATATACCATGCTAACAAATGTCAAAATCTGTACAGGTCATTCCGCCATAATGCATGTTTCATTAATGCAAATTCGCTACAACGTGATTGACGATTTGGGGACACTGTTTCGAAAGCACAGACTTTTAAAGAGTGTATTAGTTATATTGCGATTCTGGCTCTGTTACTTCAAATGGTGCTGCTTTTATTCAATTTTCTTACAGCACAGGATTGCATGAGAACGAACTACTGCATTATAGCAGAACTGACTCTCTACAGTTTTGATGTCTTTACTCAAGAAGGACATAATTGTGTTTGAAGTGGGTCAGAGAAGGTTCACCTGACCCATTCCTGGGATGATGGGTTATATTATGAGGAAAGATTAGACAGGCTGGGCCTGGATCCACTGGAGTTTAGAAGGATGAAAGGTGAACAAAGAATGGTGGGTGGGTGGAATGCACTGCCGGCAGTGATAGTAGAGTCAAATACATTAGGAACATTTAAGCGACTCTTGGATAGGCACATGGATGATAATAAACTGTAGGGTATGTAGGTTAGTTTGATCTTAGAGTAGGATAAAATGTCAGCACAACATCAAAGGCCAAAGGGCCTCTATCATGCTTTACTCTTCTATGTTCTATCTTCTACCTCATAGAAATATGTAAGAGTCTGGGCAGACTTGACAGGGTGGAAGGTGAATTATCTTTTTCTTTATGGGAGATATTAGGAAAAAAATGTTCAGTTGTATGTAAGATCACTTCTGGATATAAAGAAAAATAAATAAAAGAAATAAAATAATGGGGAGTTGTGTTGTTGGAGGTTGACTGACATCTCTAATAAACAATGCAGCTGATTTGTGTAATTAAGGTTTGAAATACAGGCCATTTTACAGACACTGTTATTGTGCATAAGCAAGCTGCCAAAACCATGCCAGCGCAAAGAAATGGAAAAAGACATGAGGCAGTCCACAACTTCAGTGATCCCAAAGAGGGAATGGGTTAACTCGAGAAAACAACAGATGATTGGGACACGACGGGTCAGGCAGTATCCATGGAGAGAGAGCAAGCTAACGTTTCGAGTCTAGATGCCTCTTCATCAGAGGTGGGCTTACTCAATTTTGGGAGAGTCCACACGTTAGTCTCCTGACAATTGAAACACCTTGAGTGATTAATTCAGAGTTCAGAACAGACCAAGGGAGGATATATACTCCCTCACACTAGGATGATGATTGTTGAGTCAATTGATACCAATTATCTCTGAGTCCATTAAATTTAATAATTACTAGAGATTACTTGTGAGCGGCATGGTTTCCTCTCATTTCTCTCAAAATCAGCTCAACAAACACTACCAGTTTTTCTTGAAGTCTTTGCCTCTCCTCCACCCTAAAGCTCTTCAACCATGTACTGAAACAGGCTCGCTACCACAGCCACATTTGCTTCTTCAGTGCCTGCCTCCAACTGATCCCACGTGGACTCCGGACTACATTTAAACCAGCACAATTCAGAACCGAACAGGACAACCAGTACAGACTACAGATTCAAAACCACCAGAAACAGTTCTCCTTCCGGATCTCTGCTCCACACTCGCATCAACGCGTCAACACCTAACCTCTCTACTGTTAGCCCTGCCTCAACTGAGGGCCACACTCTCTCAGAACTTCAAAGGACCCCTTCTGTACTATATTCTAAGAAAAATTCATACTCTCAACAAACAGTATTTCAACACCTTCTGAAACATCAAAAACTGTAAGTACAACAAACTTTTATACAGCCACCTCCATAACTAGCACTCCTCAAACATTTCAGAAGATTCTCCGAGCCTCTAGAACTTCTCAGATGTCATTAGCCATGCAGCTGGTACAGCTACCATCCCCATGGCGATTGATGATGTCACTTCCACCCCCATCATGGCCACTTCCACACTCTCTTCCGTCCCTCATGATTCCTCATTCACCACACATGACACCACTTACATCAGTGCTGACGTCACACGCTCAGCGTCTTCCACCCCCCCCACTGCCGTGTTCACTACCACTTCTGTCCCCACCAATGCCACTCACCTGCATTCTGCCGACACGTCCCCCACAGATCCCACTGTCACCATACCTGCTACCCAGAACCCTGAGGGGAACATCATCCCTGCTCATGACTCCACCCCATTCCCCCAACCACTGCACCCACTCCAGTTAAAGGCTGCGCCCCCACTCCCAGCTCCACACCCACACCAGATCCTAGCTCCCAGCCCTGCCAAGGTTTCACCATCCCCTAAACCTCCCCCTCACTGAGGATGAACAATCAGTCCTCAGCAAAGGCCTTACCTTTTTCCCCCTCTGCCCACGCATCAATAAATTTAATACACGTCGTGAAGTCGAACACTTCTTCCACCGCCTCCGCCTCACAATCAGGACTCCCGCCCACTTCTGAGGACCCCTTTGCCTGCCTCCAAAACAATTCATCCACCTGGACACCCCGTGTTGGCCTATTACTTGCCCTCGATTCCGACTGCCGCTGGGACATCAACCGCCTCAACCTGCCTACACCTCTCTCCCACTCCAACCTCTCACCCTCACAATGTGCAGCCCTCCACTCCCTCTGCTCCAATCCCAACCTCACCATCAAAACAGCGGATAAAGGGGGTGCAGTGGTAGTTTGGCGCACTGAACTCTACACTTCTGTAGCCACCTCCTCCTACTGCCCCCTCAACCATGACCCCACCCCCCATCACCAAACCATCATCTCCCTGACCATACAGAACCTCATCACCTCAGGAGATCTCCCACCCACATCTTCCAACCTCATAGTCCGGGAACCCCGCACCGCCCGATTCTACCTCCTTCCCAAGATCCACAAACCTGACCACCCCAGCTGACCCATTATCGCAGCCTGCTCCTACTCCACTGAACTCATCTCCACCTACCTCGATATTGTCCTATCCCCCCGGTCGAGGAACTCCCCTCATACGTTTGAGACATCACCCATGCCCTCCACCTCCTCCAAGATTTCCGTTTCCACGGCCCCCAATGCCTCATCTTCACAATGGACATCCAATCCCTCTACACCTCCATCCGCCATGACCAGGGCCTCCAAGCCCTCCGTTTCTTCTTCTCCTGACATCCCCAACAGTACTCTTCCACTGACACTCTCATTCGTTTGGCTGAACTTGTTCTTACCCTTAACAATTTCTCCTTCGAATCCTCCCACTTCCTCCAGACCAAAAGGGTAGCCATGGCCACCCATGTGGGCCCCAGCTGTGCCTGTCTCTTTGTTGGCTACATAGAACAGTCCATCTTCCGTAGTTACACCGACACCACTCCCCACCTCTTCCTCCGCTACATTGATGACTACATAGGCACCACCTCATGCTCCCGCGAAGAGGTTGAGCAGTTCATCAACTTTCTCCCCGACCTTAAATTCACCTGGACCATTGCTGACACCTCCTTCCCCTTCCTGGACCTCTCCATCTCCAATAATGATGACCGACTTGACACTGACATTTTTCACAAACCCACCTCCCAGACTATACAGCTACCTGGATTACACTTCTTCCCATCCAACCTCCTGGAAAAATGCCATCCCGTATTCCCAATTGCTCCACCTCCACTGTATCTGCTCCCAGGAGGACCAGTTCCACCACAGAACATACCAGGTGGCTTCCTTCTTTAGAGACCACAATTTCCCTTCCCACATGTTTGAAGATGCCCTCCAACGCATCTCATCCACATCCTGCACTTCCGCTCTCAAGTCTCACCCCTCTAACCGTTACAAGGACAGAACACCCCTGGTCCTCACCTTCCACCCCACCAACCTTCGCATAAACTGCATCATCTGCCGAAATGTTCGCCACCTCCAAACGGACCCCACCACCAGAGATATATTTCACTCCCCACCCCTTTCCGCTTTCCACAAAGACCGTTCCCTCCATGACTACCTAGTCAGGTCCACGCCCCCCAAAAAGCCATCCTCCTATCCTGGCACCTTCCCCTGCCACTGCAGGAATTGCAAAACCTCCATCCACACCTCCTCCCTCACCTCCATCCAAGGCCCCAAAGGAGCCTTCCACATCCATCAAAGTATCACCTGCACATCCACCAATATCATTTATTGTATCCATTGCTCCCGATATGGTCTCCTTTACATTGTGGATACTGGATGCCTCCTCGCAGAATGCTTTGGGGAACATCTCCAGAACACCCACACTAATCAACCCCACCGCCCCGTGGCCCAACATTTCAACTCCTCCTCCCATTCTGCCGAGGACTTGCAGGTCCTGGGCCTCCTCCACCGCCGCTTCCTCACCACCCGACGCCTGGAGGAAGAACACCTCATCTTCCGCCTCGGAACACTTCAACCCCAGGGCCTCAATGTAGACTTCACCACTTTCATCATTTCCCCTCCCTACACCTTACCCCAGTTCCTAACTTCCAGCTCAGCACATCCTCATGACCTGTCCTACATGCCAATCTCCCTTCCCACCTATCTGGTCCACCCTCCCCTCTGACCTATCACCTTCATCCCCACCTCCATCCACCCATTTTACTCTTTGCTACCTTCCCCCACCCTCCTCTCTGACCTGTCACCTCCATCCCCACCCCCATTCACCTATTGTACTCTTTGCTACCTTCTCCCTAGCCCACCCTCCACCCCCAATTTGTCTCTCCACCCGGGAGACTCCCTGCCTCCATTCCTGATTAAGGGCTTTTGCGCGAAACGTAAATTTCCTGCTCCTCGGATGCTGCCTGACCGGCTGTGCTTTTCCAGCACCACTCTAATCTAGACTCTGGTTTCCAGCATCTGCAGTCCTCACTTTTGCCTTTTTCACTACCTCTGAGTCAGGAGGCCATGAGTTCAAGTTCATTTTGCTCCAGAGGTGTATCATAACATCTCTGATTGGGTTGATTTGGGAAAATAAAAGCATTAAGATGCCCATCCAGTCCTCTTTCATCTTTGTCTTGGATCTCACATGACTCTAAGCCTCTTCCTAAGTGCATTACCAATAGCAGTCACCAATTCTGCTGGTACCACCTCTCATTGCCAAGCCAGCAGGAATTTTGCCCGGGTTCCTGATCTGGGGGAAGGCCTAATATTGGCAAGTCAAGTGCCTTCAGTTAATACAGTCAGACGTCCCACTCATAAATGGGATGGTTTGAGGGGATGGATGGTTACAGAGGCTGATCCAAAATAATACACAATAAATTTCTCTTGTGCTATGTTTGGATTTTTGAACAGTATTTGATAATGTGCCACAAAGAAGGACATTACAAAACGTAGCATACATGGGACAGGGAATAATATATTAGCATGCATTAAAGATTTGTTAATGTACAGAAAACAGCAAGCAGCAAAACAGACAATTTTCCAGTTGACAGGCGATAATTAGTGATCTGTCAGAATAATCTGTTCTTCAACATCAGCTCTTCACAATCTGATTTTGATAATGCAACATATCCGAGTTTTCAGATAACACAAAGTTAGAAGGGAAAGTAAAGAGTGAGAAGGAGAGAATGGGGCTGTTACTGAGCAAAATCACAGATTGAGACATATTCAAAATGTAATTTGGTATAAATATAAGATTATTTCACAGCATTAAGTGGCAAGCGTTTGACATGCCCAGAAAGAAAGCCGTAGACAACTAGTGAAATAAGAAATAACATTAAATCCAAAGGAAAATAAACATATGAAACTACAACACTGCATACTAAGATTGGGTCTTCAAGAAAGGTTGCTAGATATTACTAATCGATTTCTGTGTAAACATTTTTATTAAAACAAAGTAAACGCGAAATATATACAAGTCAGGACCTTACTTCTGCACACTTCCCTATGATGATGATAACTATGAATTTACTTACTTACATTCATTCCTTCAACTACATTTTCCCTCATGTTTCCAACTCGATCCATTGCATTATCTCATATTGCTCTTCCAAGCGCCGAGTACAAAGAGACTCCCAATTAAATAGGGGAAGTTGAAATCACCCACTACAGCAGGGTTGTTGTGGTGGGCTATTTTAACTTCTCCTATATCGACTGAGACTCACTTCATGCTAGGTGCTTGGATGGGTCGGAATTTGCAATGGCCATTCAGGAGGGTTTCTTGACACAGTGTGCAAACAGTCCAACCAGGAAAGGTGTTATACTGGATCTGATTTTAGGCAATGAGCCCAGTCAGTTAAGTGAAGTTTCAGTGGAGGAGCATTTCAGTAGTGACCATAACACCGTGAGTTCTAAGATACTCATGGATAGGGATAACAGCAGTCCTCGGGTGAAGTTGTTAAATTGGGGGAATGCAGACTTCAACAATATTAGGCAGGAACTGGAGAATTTTGATTGGATGCAGCTGTTTGAGAGTAAATCCACACCAGACATGTGGGAGTATTTCAAACATCAGATCATAAAGAGCTCAAGAGCGGCATGTTCCTATGGGATTGAAGGATATGTACGGGCAAGTTACTTGAAGCTTGAATGACCAGGGATGTTATGACCTTGGTCAAAAAGAAAAAGGACGCAAACGTAAGATCAAGGCGGGTGGAACTGATAAGGTCCTTGAAGTATATAAGGAAAGTAGGAAAGAACTTAAACAAAAAATTCGAAGAGCAAAAATGGTCATGAAAAGTCATTAGCAAACAGTTTTAAGGAGAATCCCAAGACTTTTTATAGATATATAAAAAGCAAGAGGATAGCCAGGGAAAGGGATGGCCCACTCAAGGACAAAGGAGAGAATCTGTGTGGTGTTAAAAGAGGTAGGTGAGGTCCTAAACAAATACTTTGTATTGGTATTCACCAAGGAGAAGGAATTGGTGGAGGATGATCGCAAGGAAAGGAGTATCGAATTTCTCAGCCAAGTGCTATTAAAAAGGAAGAGATGCTATGTATTAAGGTGGATAAGTCCCTGGGTCCTGATGGAATCTATCCCAGAATATTAAGGGAGGCAAGCAAACAAACTGCTGGAGCATTGACAGACATTTTTGTATCTTCTTAAGCTCCAGGTGAGGTCCCGGAGAATAGCCAATGTTGTCCCACTGATTAAGAAGGGTATCGTGGATAATCCAGGAAGTTACAGGCCTGTGAGTGTCACGCTAGGGAAATTATTGGAAAAGATTCTCAGGGCCAAGATCTACACATATTTAGAAACAAATTGACTTATTAGCATGGTTTTGTGTGGGAGAGGTTATGCCTTACTAACTTGATCAGGTTTTTTGAGAGGTTAACAAAGATGATTGATGAGGGAAAAACAATTGATGTTATCTACATGGACTTTAGTAATGCCTTTGACATGGCAGACTGATGGAAAAGGTGAAGTCACTTGGTATCGGTGTCAGCTGACAAGATGGATACAGAACTAGCTTAGTCATATAAGACAAAGGATGGAAGGATGCTTTTTGGAATAGAGGGTTATGACTGTTGGTGTTCCATAGGGATCAGTACTGGGACCTCTGCTATTTGTGGTCTATATAAATGATTTGGATGAAAACGTAGCTGGTCTAATTAGTAAGTTTGCAGAAGATAAAAAGATTGGAGGAGTTGCAGGTGGTGAAGAGGATTGTCAGAGGATACAGCAGATAAAGATCACTTGGAGACATGGGCAGAAAATTGGCAGATGGAGTTCAATCCAGAAAAATGTGAGATGATGTATTTTGAAAGGTCAAGTACAGGTGGAAATTATACAGTGAATGGCAGAACTCTTAGGAGCATTGATATGCAGTGGGATCTGGATGTGCAGCTCTGCAGACCACTGAAGGTGATGGCAATGCAGGTAGATAAAGTAGTAAAAAATGCCCATGGCATGCTTGACTTCATTGGATGGGGCATTGAGTACAAGGATAGACAAGTTATGCTGCAGTTTTACAGAACTTTAGTTGGGCCACACTTGGAATATTGTGTACAGTTCTGATCGTCACACTACCAGTAGGATATGAATGCTTTGGCAGAAGGACAGAAAAGGTTTACCAGGATGTTGCCTGGTATTGGTAATTTTAGCTAGGTTGGATAAACTGGGTTTATTTTCACTGGAATGCAGGAGATTGAGGGGCGACCTGACAGAAGTTTATAAGATTGTGAATGGCATGGATAGAGTGGAAAGTATAAGGATTTTTCCCAGGGTGGAGGGGTCAATTACTAAGGGACAAGATTCAAGGTGTGGGAGCAAGTTTAAAAAAGAGATACAAAGCAAGTTTTTCGTACATAGGATGGTGCGTGCCTGGAACATGCTGCCAGAGGAGGCTGTGGAAGCAGACACAATCGCAGCATTCAAGAACCACCTGGATGAATATATGAATAGGAAGGAAATAGAGGGATACAGATCCTATATGTGAAGACAGTTTCAGATTGGAAGGGCAATATGTGTCAGTGCACGCTTAGAGGGGTGAAGGGCCTGTTCTTGTGCTGTATTGTTCTTGGTTGTTCTTTTTTCCATGTTTCGGAAATTTCACAAGTAAATGAGGGTGACAGCACATCAAAATGGAGATTCCCTCCCTTTATATTTTTCAATTTTAAGGAACCTACTCAGTCAGGCCACCAACAAGGAGAGGGAGTGCACCCATCCCAAGAATCCCACCCACAGCCTCCACCTCCAAAACTCTCCATTTGGGTAACTTCTAACTGCATCTGAAGTAAGGCAAGGTGGGAGGACCTCTAAGTCTGCTAAGAAGACTAGTTTCCTTTCCCCCATCTACTTCTCAGAGGCTACCTACAGACTCCAGGCATCCAGAGACCATTAATTAGCTGAGTTGGCTACTGACCACTTACAGGTAGATAGTCCTTGCAACCTGATTCCTAAAAATTGACACAAGGATGGGGTGGAACCTAAAAAAAAATGTGAGCTAAGTGCATGAATTTGCCCATTCCTTTTCTTCCTTCACCCTATTCGAGCCTTAGAGTTCAGCTTGTGTTTTCTTTTTGTCATGTTGGAATTGCAATGGTCCCCGACTGCAAGTGCATAAGCATAATCACTAGTTCCTGAGACCTGTAAATTGTAAGGAAATTATTATTTTGGTTAATTGCTTAAATTGGATTTATGACATTTAACATTCTTCTATTTTACAGCATTTTAGTCATACACAATTGTTTAAAATTGCTTCAGTACCTTTCAGCACAAAGATGAAATGATGCACATAATTAGAAACAATTCTAGCATAAATAGGCTTGACAGATTTTATTGTATTTAACATAGTTTCCTTTTACAGTTATTTGCCATGAGTTTTTTTTTTAATTGTCAGGTGTTACGTCTACACTCAATTCCTTTCTGTGCTGATGTATTCACTTAAATGAGCTTGGAAATTGAAACAGATAATTGAAGGTGTTAATTGAAATACAGTTCACAATACAAATTACAAAATTAAGCTACAGGATTCTTTCATTTTAAATTAATTATCCCACTGTGTGTGAAGCTGCCTATAAAGAAAGTCTTCTGCTGTGTTACTACATGGTGTGGAGATATTTACTTTTGTTATGATAGTATATTATCAATATTGTCAAATAAACAGTTACTTTACACATACAACCATCTCAAGAAAGTACATTATTAAATTAGTGATAAACATTTTGTTATGTCATTGTAAAGTCATTATCAATCCAGACCTTTATTGGTTTTGGGTGACAATGTGGTAGGTAGAGAATAGTGTTGTGTGGACTGATTAGGTGCCTTTGAATACATGTAACATTCATATTAAAGAACATTATCTGTAACAGTATCTTCAAAAGCTAGAAAGACATGTATTACTGGAAAGTTATAAGCTTAAATGAACAAAGTACTGTTGTAAACTCACATTTTTTTAAATTGCACTAATGAAAGTATTACTGTAAAGAGAATTATATCAATACTCTGGATATTGTCATTGATCATATGCAAAAGAATCTGTCTCAACATTGACAAGTCAAGTGTACTCTCTCATCATTCTCTGAATACAACTATGTTCATTGTTGCTGTTCACTTGCAAAATTGCAGATTTCATCTTATCTCAATAACAACCCAGTTGATATTGCATGAATAACTTTGAAGATTTCACTTCATTACCTCTATTGCATTCTCAAAAACTTTCAGGATAATGAGGATTCATATCCTTCACAGTGAACACATTTTGTGTGGGTTTTAAACAGTCGAGGGAGATCATTGATTAAGCAAGATTGTGCCTGAAAGTAAGAATGCATTGTCCTCTTCAAAGAAGAACTTTTTTATTGAGAGCTGTTTCCTGTTTCCAGATAGCAATTTGCCTGTTGCTCTTTCATTGCTAACTTACTAACTATTTTGGTCCATTGTTACTGTTGTCACTAATCATTTATGATCATAAAACTTAAGGTAAACAATTGTGCCAGACATGGAGAGAGAATGTGAGGACTGCGGATGCTGGAGATCAGAGTCGAAAATGTGCCGCTGGCAAATGCCTCATATTCCGCCTTGGGACCCTGTAATCACACGGGATCAATGTGGATTTTAACAGTTTCCTCATTTCACCTCACCCCACATTATCTCAGTCCCAAGCCTACAACTCGGCACTGCCCTCTTGACCTGTCCATCAGCTTTCCCATCTATCTACTCCACCCTCCTCTCCAACCTATCAACTTCTCCCCCACTTTGATCTACCTATCACCTTTTCAGCTACCTTCCCCCCAAACCCACACCCCTCTCATTTATCTCTCAGTCGCCACCCGACAAGCCTCATTCCTGATGAAGGGCTTATGCCTGAAACATCGATTCTCCTGCTCTGCGGATGCTGCCTGACCAGCTGTGCTTCGCCAACCACACTCTTGACTATGGTGTCATTCCACATAATTTGTGATTTTGAAACATATTGCACATCTTCCAACATACTTTAAATCTACTGTAGCTTTTGATAAAATAGATCCAAATGCTTCATTTCCTCCTATTGTGACTTTCCACCTCAGTTCAGTTAGTAGTCCAAATTCTGGCAGAATGAGACATGGACATGGCCTAATGAGGACCTCAAAACAGGTTTGGAGCATGTTAAAAATAAGAAAAACAAATTTGGAATTAAAAAATATTGCTATGTGTATTCTGGAACACAGCAATACCAAAAAAACGTCAAACAACAAAAGCATGACAAGGAATTGTGGGGTTTAGATCCATTCTCAAATGCAGATCTTGTCCCTTCCCAAACACTTGTTCCTTATGGAAATGTAATATCCAGTGATCCAGGTTTGGTGTCAAAAGGAATTAAAAAGAAAAATTACAAGCATTTAAATTAGTTTAATAATGCTTTACATTTAATAAAGATTTTGAATTCATCACATGAAATAACTTCCTTTTTTATTTTTATTTTTATTTACAATGAAATCAGTTGTTCATTCACGTTTTGTTAATATGTTTAACTAAATCAAGCTGAATTTGACAAAAGGACCTGGAATGTTGCATACAAAATCATCTGTGCAGCATAATGTATAAATTGATATAGACATTTGAAGTTTCGGAGTTCGACATATGTATAAAATAAACATAACTGTATATGGATATGCTGAAATTATTGTTCTTAAAAATAAGTAATACTACAAAATCCAAATAAATTGAGTTCTGTCTTACTGATTGTGCAATACTTGTTAATTGTTTGGCAGGATTATAGATTGGAAAGTACTGTGATGTATTAGAGAACAGACCTAGAATATTAAAGTCTGAGAATTTCTTCATTGCTTAGCACAAATGTCGTGAGTAAATTGAAATTTTCTACATTTTTATTTTTCCATTGCAGAATCAATTTGCACATTATACAACTGGCTGAATGATGTGTTCAGCACTTGCACAGATTAAGTGATAATTTAGCCATTTTATGAAGTTGAGAAGAATTTCATTACCGCCACAACATTATTGGCCAGTTCATTTTTCTCACTACTCATAGATGCAGTTGATTTGTAGAGAAACATTGGAAACAAAATCACATGCATCATCACCTTGATTTACGTTTGTTATTTTCTGCAATATAACATGTTAGGAACTTAATTATATTGTGCCTTTCACATCCTCATAATGTCACAACTCACTTTACAGCCAATGCAGTACTTTTGCACTTTTCTTACTGCATCAGACATGACAAGCAAGGTTCCCAAGTTACAATGAGACAAATTGCTCTAAAAACAAAATAAAAGTTTTGATAATTTACAATCCAAAACTAAGAGAACATAAATATAGGAAAATCACGAATGAATGCAACAAGGAAATTAATAGATATGTCTTTACCTGGAAAGTGGTTAATACATGGAATTCACAACCTAAAGGATTTGCTGAGGCAATTAGTATCGAAACATTTAAGGGGAGGCCAGATAAATATGTGGAGAAGGGAATCAAACAAAATTAAGTAAGTGTAGACTTATGACCTGCACTTAAAAGCTGGCATATGCCTGTTGGGCTGACAGCCAGTTTCTGTACTGTGCTATACTCAAAAATAGATTCAGTTAATTAACAAAGTGGAAGGAAAAGCTAGCTTCAGTAATGGTTATCTGCATGGTGGTAAAAATAAACACTAGTTTACAAGTTGGGATTTTGGAAGGAAATCTCTTGTCAATACTCAGTCTGGCCAACTTATGACACCCTCTGTAATGGTCTTGCAAGCTATTAGTTGTTAAAGAAAAGTAAAAAAAGAATAAAAACTGATCGATCATCCTGAGAACTTGAGTCAACTAAGACACATCCCACACAGTTAATATTCCTTGTTAACATCAATCAGCTTACAATTGAGAAAGTTGTCTCTTGGATAAGTCAAGAAACAGTCTGACATAATCATACTCACAAGTTACAACTTACAGTCAATGTCCCAGATGCCACCATCACCATCACTACGTCCTGATGTATTAGCTGGCTAATCCAGCACAAAACCCAGCACAATTGTATACAATTTGCTGAAAAGCACAGTGCATTTTCAGATGCAGATCCCATGAAATCTCATGACATTAGATTAAACATAAGCAAAGAAATCTGTTGGTTACCACTGACCAATCTCCCTTAGTTGATGATTATTTTGAACTTGCAAAAAACTCTGAGGATAACAAGGATATGGAATGCACTGCTCACTAAGCTCACCACACTCAGTAGCACCACCAATAACTGAATTAGCCATGTTTTAAAAGTGATATCTGTCAGACTGGCCTTGTGACAGGTGGTGGGACAATTAATACATTGAGAAACCAACTCAAACTCATGCCCTCCAAAGTATCTTTTGGAGCTCCAACTGTCCATGACAGCATTGGTACGAGAAAACAACTTGCGTGCCTTGGAAATCCAATCTTCATAATTAACATTGCCTGAATTGTATCATGTGTCATTAACATGATGCTAATAGGGTAGGTTTTGAACAAGTTTAGTTACTGAAGGTTGGACATCTAGAATGTGCTGGGATGACATCAGCAGTAGAAGCACATTTAACCATAATCTGCACTCTTGTGATCTGGCATATCTGTCAACCATTACCATCAAGCCAGGAAATCAACACTGGTTCAATGAACAGTGCAGAAGAGCATGCCAAGAGCAGGAGCAAGCAGACCTAAGCATCATGGGGCTCTCCTGTTGAAGTTAGACCACAGGACAATATGTTAACCTCAGGCAGCTGAGGGACCATAAATTGAACTGAACAAACTGATCCCAAAGTCAACAGATCAGATCAAACCTTTGCATTCCATATGTGAATTATTGTACTGTGATGAACCTTGTGTTTTGGGACAAATTATGTATTTTCTATTATTGATGCACCCTTTAAATCAAAGATAAAAGGAAATAATGGAAAGTGTGTAATTTGAATTTGTCACAACCATTTCAGTTCTCAGTTCTGAGATATGTCCATTTGACCCAAGTTGCTATGGAATTTGGAGATACTTATGGCAAAGTGATTAGATATGTAACTGCATTATAGTTGATGTTCTGCAGCTGGGAGTAAGATACAGTTATAGAACACAGGCACATATTTCCTGGTATAGAAGCAGGAGTATTTTATCAGAATAAATTAGAGACAGTCAAACTGTGGGTGTAAGGGCACTTGAGGTGGTAAGTCATGTTACAACTTGTGATGGAGATCAAATATCTTGGATTCCAAAAGCCAACACATGGCAGTTGGGAAACACGTGTCTTCTCAGGGGGGCTGCGAAATTCAATTACGGTGAGATTATTGTCTGAAAGAACTTTTCGTCTACATTCTGTTTGACGAAAGGAAAAGTAAAACACAGTAAATAGAAATAGAAATTTGATCCCATTATTAAATTCATACAATAGGAGATGAGGGGAATAGCTTATACTTTTGTCCTATGCATTTTCATTGGACTAGCAATTTAGGGTGAAATTGGTCTATTAATGATGTGTAATTTCCCTGTAAATTGATGTTTGAATTATATTGCTTCTGATTTGGTTGGTACAATAACGATTTTTAAAAGAGAAATGTTTGCCATCAATTTCCTTCTGTTGATTGTGTGTGAACTCCTTTGTCTTATAAGTGATTTATTTTTCACAGTGTAAACCAATGCTCAGACACAAAAGCGCAAAAATGCACACAGAAACATAGGCATACAAAGTAATTATTTACACTTGTATTCTGTTAGTTGCTTTGCTTTCATGTAAATGAATGTGAACTGGTTGTGGAAGATCCCACTGTACTAGATTTGTTTCACAGTGGTGGAATGGAACATCAAAGGAGAACTTAATAACTTGACCAAAGAATTGCATTTTAGGTTTCAGAATAGGAAGCCAACATTGGAAATATTCGTCAAGGCAAGTATTTTTTAAAGTTTGCACAGTAATATTTAAAACTTTGCCAGAGATGTAAGAAAACTCTGACTCCATTGTTTCTGTTATTATAAAAATGCCTCCTTCACTCAACATTAGAGACTGATAATGATATCAGAGACAAAATCCCAGGTAACGGCTTTTGTTTATTCAAGCATAGCCTAGAAAAGGGACGTCTGAGAATATCCATCTGGCAATAACCTTGAATAGGACAGAGGTTAATTAAAAAAAAGATAAATAGGCCAAAAACAGCTATTACCACATATAATACAAAGTTATAGAAGTTATAAAGAAAGATAGTTGTTTTGCTATCTACTCCAAAGATCTGCTTGGAGATCCAGTCATAGATTGCAAAGAACAACAAAATATTCCCATGGCCATTTGAAGGGCCTCCTCACTCTACTTTGAGACTCACCTTTTCACTAGTAGTAGCCATAGTCCCAGAGGATTGATGTTTCAATAGTCAGAGAAAACCGGTAGTGAATTTAACTTGGAGATCTCCGTACCTCAGGTAAGGGGCACGGTTGACAAGGTGGGACCTTTATGGTAACCTCATCCAGTGTGGGAATTGAATATGAGCTGTTGTGTTGCTCTGCATCAAAAAATCAATCATCTAAACAACTGAGTAAGTATGTCACACTCTGTCGCTAACCTCTTAGAGAGGAGAATTGGTTCTGACTGAACCTGATGTAGGACTAGTGATTCAGAAAGAACCCTTTTGTGGTAGGCCCTTCCATGCAGAGCTCTACTTCTTCTTCTCTGCATGGTGCAGAGTAAGTTACACTGTGGTAACTGAAACAAACATAGACAATTCTGGAGAAACTGACCAAGTCTGACAGCATCTGTGGACAGAGAATCAGAGTTAATGTTTTGAATCTGGTGTGATTCTTCTTCAACCAGAGGTGTGAAGGTGGAATTGTGGAGTTGAGACCATATTCAGACCAGCTATGGTCTTATTTAATGGTGGGATGGTTGTGAAGGCCATAAACAGAGTTAGGTTAAGCTGCATACATCATGGGAATGATAGCCAGGATGCCATCAAAATCATAGGGTTCATAGAGACATAAAGCCTTAAAAAAAATGCTTATAGGGCAAACCTGTGCAGCCTTCAGGAGGGAAAAGATATGCTAATGCCAAGAGTATAATCATTAATCAGAATTCCTTCAAGGCACATCAACAAATTCAACTTCTAATTTTGTTTCTGTTATAACGTATTTTATGATTCAGCTGGCCTACAAAAGATTTCCACAAATGTTAACAATGGCAATCCATAGATTTCTGGAGGCAATGGTGCAATGATTTTATCATGAGACTATTAATCCAGAGATCCCACTGAAGTTCTGGGGGCCTTGGTTTGAATCCCACCGTGGCAGATGATGGAATCGGATTTCAATAAAAATCTGGAGTTGAGAGTCAAATGATGACCAGTACATTTTTGATGATTGTTGTGGAAAAGCTCATCTGATTTACTAATGTCTTTTAGGGAAGGAAATTCCTGTCCTGATGAAAGGCTTTTGCTTGAAATGTCAATTCTCCTGCTCCTCAGATGCTGTCTGACCTGTTGTGCTTTTCCAGCACCACACTCTTGATTCTGATCTCCAGCATCTGCAGTCCTCACTTTCTCCAAATTATTGTCCTTACCTGGTCTGTCCTATATGTGACTCCACACACAAAGCAATGTGGTTGACACTTAGCTGCCCTCTGGATAATTGGGAATGGGCAATAAATGGTTGCATGGATTATCACTTGCCAGCTGCATCCTTCCATATTTCTACATGTTACTCCAACAACATGCCCAGCAAATGATAGGCAAAATCCAGCAATTGATAAGCAAACTAGAGTGGTCACAATTTAAACTAAAATAATCGACCATTGCTCAGCTTTACACTGTTACAATGTTCTCTAATGCCAGCACTTGATCATTGAAAGCTGCTAGAGAGAACTACATTCTCTGGTTAGAACTCACAGCCACATGTTTGTTCATTAATACCACTTATAGATGAACAGCTTCTACTTTTACTATAACAGGAATTTTGAGCATGCCTCTACAAGAAATAAAAATAATGAGACTGGACAAAATAATACATATTTATAATAAGTGTGGGTATAGTATAAGGTGACATTTACTTCTGAAAGAATATTTATAATGAACACAGCAAAAAACTAATAATAAATAAAGCAACACAAATTTTAAGCTCATTCTATTATCAATGAGAAAGTAGTAATTATGCACATAACCGGTATTAGATTAGATAAGATTACATTACAGTGTGGAAACAGGCCCTTCGGCCCAACAAGTCCACACCGACCCGCCGAAGCGTAACCCACCCATACCCCTACATTTACCCCTTACCTAACACTACGGGCAATTTAGCATGGCCAATTCACCTAACCTGCACATCTTTGGACTGTGGGAGGAAACCGGAGCACCCAGAGGAAACCCACGCAGACACGGGGAGAACGTGCAAACTCCACACAGTCAGTCGCCTGAGGCGGGAATTGAACCCGGGTCTCTGGCGCTGTGAGGCAGCAGTGCTAACCATTGTGCCACTGTGCCGCCCATTTAAGTTCAGCTGGTACTGACATGATTATTGATATTTGTACGACACTTCTGACAATTGATAGGTATAACTCCATATTTAATGTATCATTTCAAAATTCCCAACGTTTGAATAGATTTTTATGCTTTCATTTTACTGGTATTTGAATATTTTTAATACTATGATCAAAACATAAATATTTGTTCAAAATTTAATTTTTTTAAGCAATTGATTACTTTTGTTTGTAAGTTGTTTATCCCAGCTTGGATATCACCTTTTGTCATGAGTTTGTTGCGACACCAAGAGTTTGGGTTCCAGGCAGACTATTTGCTGAGAAGGTAAAGCTAATAGCTGTCTTTAGGCTAAAACTTCAATATAATAATATTTAATAAATTTTCATACGAATTACTATTATACATGGTAATCACATAACTGGCTTGGTCATAAAGTTACATTTGGTTCTTCAAGTGCCAATGTGCTCTGTGTCTTTTTCAGACAGTCATATATTCCAGTGCATGTTCCTGTCAGCTTCTTCCAGAATGTTCCAACTCCGCCCACACTCTGGGATTTATACCTTATGATGTGCAACTCCATGACATTACTGCAAGTTTGTGCCAGCATCCTGAAGCTCTTACATGGCGGTTTTCCCTGAAAGCTAAGAAGTACAGTTGTCTTGTTAACTGTAACGTTTTAGTGAAGTCTTCTCAAACTGTCCAAGGAGCCAAAAAAAATTAACTCATACTGAACTCGTTCAATATGCTTGTATTTTTAAAATAAGAACAGACTGAAAACCTAAATCAGAATAGGTCATAAATTATAATAATTTATTTTAACTAACTCAGGCTTTTGACAAAATCTGGCAAATAAAGTTAAAACAAGAAAAATAAAATGGAGTAGTCACAATCACAATAAGCATTGCCACCATAGCAAGTGGCACAAATACCAGAGGGAAATCAAGGGCCATGGAAGTACTTAATATGAAGTTGCACATCAACAAAGTTGTGAAGCAGAATTAATGTGTCAAAAGGGACAATTTCAAGTTAAAACGTATGGAGTCTAATAGTAAAACTTGTTTTAGAAAAACCAGAAAAAAAGACATTTGTGGTCACAACAAAATATCCATAACCTGAAGTGTTCATGAGACTGTAAAAGTGGGAAATTTATCTATGGACCATTGAGAAATCTTCATTTTGATGGTAGGAATGCAAGAAAAACCATAGAAAGCAGTATATCATAAGCTAAACAAATAAATATACCACTGTATTCAATAGGACAGCTGATGATGTTCTAATTCATTAAAGCAAAAAAGAAAGCACAGATACTTGTGGAGAATTTATACAAGTCTTTGATAGCTACTCTAATCTGCAAAAATAGAACAAAAATTCTAGACAGAGCAATATTTAAATGAAGAACTTGGCATTTAGGGAAAGCATACATAGTTTTAATAACTACCTCTTTAGATCAGCAGAAAATTGTAGCAATGGACGTTTGAAATTAAATACATAACAGACAAAATTATTGATGAGTCAGATGTATTGCAGTCCAAAGAGTATCGAAGAATGCTGTCAATTTGTACTGGAAGAACAATTTGTATTTGTACCGGAAAAAAATTACAGACTAATTCTGAGAGGAGAAATACAACATTATCACATAGCTTCAAAAGAACAGTGCAAATTTATAAATTACAAAATCACAAAAGACACACTTAACAAGCCCACACATATAGAGTACTTCAAATACCCAATGCTGACATTCAGTGACAGCTTTATGGAACACAAATGCCTCATAGGAATATGTAGTACCCAGCAATGACAACATAATGCTACCTGTGTAAAACTATAGTCACTTCCAGAAAATGTGGAGATATAGGGCATAGTTTCAGATCAGCAAAAAAAGTCAAATCCTACTCATTTTTACTGATAATATCTTAGGACCAAAATCATGAGAAAAAATATCCCAGGGCATTCTAAGAGGAGGTCAGTGATAGAAGCAACTTGAATTTAATGTAACTTTTTTATGCTAATTAATTTTAATCTTTCTCTTGGGATAAGTATCACTGTTTTGTCAGAATGAATACCATGCCTGAACAAAGAGAAGTTACAGTTTACAGAGATTAAATATGTAGTCCAGGAGGCTAACTCTCAAGATCAAAGGGATGCTACAAGCAACTCTGTAATACAAAGAGCATAAGAGGGCTAAGAATGTAAATGTTGATTTACAATCAACAGTTCTCACTTTTGAGATCTGCATGTCTTGATTTCAACATCCTCGGGCATCTGAAATGTTCAATTAGTTCCAAGAGACACAGAAGAGGCTGAACAGGTCCAGAGAAAGCAAATTGTGCCAAGTTTATTTAAAAGGAAGTCAGTCAGAGAACAGGTTTCTCAGAAATGAACTGCTTTAGTTAAACTGGTCAGAAAGCAAATGGTAAAATATTTCCATGGGGTTCCTGGACTCAAACAAGACGAAAAAAATCCATTGAGATTACCTATGATGACATAACAAAATTGTCTAATATTATCAACAAGAAGGAAACTTCAAAGTTTGTGAGAAGATTTGTAACTCGGGTGCTCGTTGTTGTGGTTCTGTTCGCCAAGCTGGGAATTTGTGTTGCAGACATTTCGTCCCCTGTCTAGGTGACATCCTCAGTGCTTAGGAGCCTCCTGTGAAGCGCTTCTGTGTTGTTTCCTCCAGCATTTATAGTGGTTTGTCTCTGCCGCTTCCGGTTGTCAGCTCCAGCTGTCCGCTGCAGTGGCTGGTATATTGGGTCCAGGTCGATGTGTTTGTTGATAGAATCAGTGGATGAGTGCCATGCCTCTAGGAATTCCCTGGCTGTTCTCTGTTTGGCTTGTCCTATAATAGTAGTGTTGTCCCAGTCGAACATGTTGCTTGTCATCTGAGTGTGTGGCTACTAAGGGTAGCTGGTCGTGTTGTTTCGTAGCTAGTTGGTGTTCATAGGTATGGATCGTTAGCTGTCTTCCTGTTTGTCCTATGTAGTATTTTGTGCAGTCCTTGCATGGGATTTTGTACACTTGCAAACGAAACTTGCAATTATATGAGACTGGTGGAAATGTTTCCTATCCACACTGAAGAACATTTGAAAGACAAAAATCAACAAAGTTTGCAAGAAGATGTAAATACTGACTACAGGCATGAGCAATCCACTCAAACTCACTTAGGATTTTTTAACCACAATTGTTCAGACAATAAAACCATCGGCAGAATAATTTGAAATATCATCATTAAAAAAAACATGTTCACAAGGAAGTTTTCAATTTTTATCTTCAGAAGCAGAATTATTAGTTCGAATGACAGAAAAAAATGCGATATGAGAAGCAGCCCTCTGTTGCCCTGGGGCGAGGGTCAGCTTTCCTGCAGCAGTGCAACAACCCATTGAGGTTAAATGAAAATGTCCACTCACGTCAGCAAGTTGAAGTAAGGAGTTTACAAGCTACAAGAGAGATTTATCAGTAGATTGAGAATAGTAATTAACCTGAATGAAGCGAAGTTGCTAAGGTTCCATGGAGCCATGCCAATATCTCCAGGTTCAGGAAATGGTCAAAAGAAGAATTTACTGGCTCAGTAATCTAGGAATTTGCATGGAAGAAAATATTTACGTGCAGCAGCCTTCCATGATGAAAATTCAAGTGATTAAAAGTCCACCAAAAGTTGATATGGTGCAACTACCTGCTTTAGCAAGGAAGAATTCCTCTGCAAAATACACTGAGGCAATTAAGTGTCTTGCAAATAATATTATTCATTCAGTTATTTTGCCTTTTATATAACTTATTAAGTTTACCAAAAATAATAATTTGTGTTAAAATTTAAGAATGGAAAAATTCTAAACCATTTGGCAGAGACTTTTACTGTGGTAGAGCAACAACAACTTCTAATCAGCTCCAACAAATTTGGCTCTGCCTCACACTTGTTACACAACCTATGCTGACTGTCTGTCTCAGTAACATCACCTCATTCATTCCTCTAGACAATGCTGCCTGCCTCTCTTTGGGCTTTTACCTCGCCTACTCCTCAAGAAAACATTTCTTGTTTTGCAAAACTATACTTTATTCAGAACTAAATCTTTATATGCATACACAGTCACTGAAACATTTCTGTACAGTCTTTGCACATGAAACAAACAAACAAAAATTGGAAGTTTGGCATTTCCTGCAGTTGTAAGAAAAAGCATACAAGGCATTCCTTACTTACACAGCATGATATTAACATAAGAATACATCTTTATATACTGTATATACACAGTTAGTGAAGTATTCCTGTACAGTCTTTTTACATGAAGCAAACAAACATTGGAAATTGCCATTCCCTGCGATCATAAAAACAAACCACAGTATTTCTTAGCATAATATTCATATACATGCAAGGCACTCAGAAGGTCTAATAACTGTATAGATCCTATTGTACTTCAGCAGAAAGACCTTGGATAGTGGTCTTTCCCCACTGCTCCTTGTCAGCAAATGCCCCAAGCTCTCGTGTGTCCCTCAGCACATGGTCCTGGACTTTGGAATGTGTCAATCTGTAAGACTTATCGGGGTCAACTCTTTCAACTGGAAGACCAACACGTTTCAGACTGGAAGATTATCTTGTGTCTCTAAGGCACAGAGCGAGGCCTGCTCACTCTTTACCTCCTGGACATCCTCCAAAGCATCAACATCCATCATCTGCAACAGAAGCAGGGTCTGCATACTTATCTGAAATTTTGACAATTGTCCATCTCTCTCCGACCTTCTGAATACCTTTGAGGATAAAAAGCCTCTTAATGTTCCTCTTGACTGTTTCCGACCAGTCTACTGGGAACTCAACGCAAGGCTTCATAGCTCTCCATTCTGTGTCATCCGCTTTGAGCTCCTCTATCTGTTTTAGGATCAACAGTTTCACATTTAGCTACCACGGTCCCTTGCCAACCTGCTGATCATCCTGTAGGTGACAGTTGGCCAGCAGGAGGCAGTTGTCGGAGAAGAACACAGGCTTGACATCAGTGGATCTGTCCAAGAATGTGAGCGATGCAAACAGAAAATCTATTCTGAGCAAATACCACACAATCAGAAAATTGAGACATTCACGATATCCCAACATGCACTTTCCAGGATGTGTCTGGTCTCTAACTTTTCAAAGACTGAAGGACCGAGGTCTATTTCAGTTCATACTGAAATGAGACAGCTTTTAATAAGCAGCTTCAGTACTTACTCAGTTTTTAAAATTGTGAACCTATTTCTTTAACATTTTATTTGCTCCACAAATTGTTTATGTTTTTATTTTGAAATTTATGCTTAAAGCCTTACTAAACATTATATTTATGATATTTGCTCATTGGCACCTTGAGTGTGAAAAATATTTAAACATGGCAACCACATGAAAGGGTTGGATGATAAGAATTGAAGCCAATCAACTCAGTTATGTAATTATGCAGAGCAGTTGCAGGGACAATGATTTTTAGGCACAGAATTAATGCAATCTGATGGTAGAAATGGAGGGGGATGGATTTGGGAAAGAATCCATTTTCATCTTTGTAAGGGATTCTATTCCCCTCTCTGTCCTGCTCCCTATTGGCCCTCCCTAAAAGGTTATATGACATCAGGAATTACAAGAACAATATGCACATGACACAGAGTTTGCTTAAGCTTGGATTCATTTGTAATTACAAAATTCCCTTCACTGTACAAATTCATCTGTGACTTTTCTGGAATTTTACATAAAACTTCTTTACAATACTATTTTAAACTTACAAAAAACTATGGTTGAATCCCCACTGCCATTTGACTGTAACTTATAATCACTCATGGAACTAGTCATTGCCAGTTGTTTATTGCTCTGAATCTGGAATTAATTATTCTCTGTTCTTATCCCCAGTGCAGTAAGCACACTCTGATAGTCCTCCTTTCAGTCCATCGCCATCTCATAGTGAGTGATATTTGGCTCCAGAATTGATGAATGTGTGAATGCACCTTCTGTGCCATTTTTTAATGATATTGTCTCTTCCAGTCTCTTAATTAATTTAAGCAGTAGCAGTTAGCTTGCACTATTGTTTGCGATAACGTTACATTCAGGCTCATAACAAGCCAGAGGTTCAGCTGGCTAACCCTTCTGCAAGGTTACAATTAACCCCTTCATATCAGGATTGTTGTATATTTTGTTGAGGTTTGATTACTCATATCACACAGTTCAAGATAATGTCTATGGTTTTGAGATCTTGTGATTTTAGAATTCAGGGAAGTTATATGCTTCACCGTGTTCCTCATGTTTTTTTTGAGCACATTAAATCTCTGATGGAGTAATGGCTCAATTTTTATGCCCTATTTGACATTTCATATTTTCAGACAGAACTGATAGAATGCTGGGCAACTCCTGAAATTTCACCTGTTCTGCTTAATGGACAACCAACAGTGAGCATTGAACAGATATGCTTCACAGCGAGTTATTTTCCTCGCACAATATCAGAAATATCTATTGCCATGAACAAAGTTGTATATCATCCAAGGATCAAGACTTTTTTTTTGCTATCAGGTACTTAAATTATCAGGCATTTTGGTTAAACTGATTTCCTATTTCCCTACCAGAAGTAATTGAAGTGACAATGGTTTCTTGTAAAGTTATGTATCTTAAAATTGAGCAAACCTACCGACAACAACTTTAGTAGAAAGTGAGTACTGCAAATGTTGTAGATCAGAGTAAAGACCGTGGTGCTGGAAAAGCACAGCTGGTCAGGCAGAATCAATGTTTCAGGCATAAGTCCTTCATCAGGAATGGGTTTTTTTCCCTGAAACATCGATTCCCTTGCTCCTCAGATACTGCCTGTGCTTTTCCAGCACCACACTCTTGACACTGACAACAACTTTAGCAATTTTAACTAGCTCAACCACATAAAGGTATCCTCAGGAGCATTTAAATACTACTGCCCACATTGAGAAAACTGTTTCACAGCTTGATGAAATAACAAAGAAGTAAGTGATAGTCATGGGACTCCTTTGTTTTAATAAGAATAGAAAATGCTGTATTTCTCTACCTGTTCTCTCTCCTCTACCCTTCTCCCATCACTTCCTTTTTTATAATTTCCCTTCCTCCCTGTTCTCCTTGTGTGAATAGTCGAGAGTGAGGATGGAAATTCTTGTGTGCAATACGAGAAGGAGAGACTGTGTAGATACTTTCATTCACTAACTCTCATTAGAGTACTGGTTCCACACACACACTGATTCCAATAGGACAAAGAGTTCCAAAACACACTAGCTTTCACTGTGGTTCGGGTCCCTTAAGCCCTGACCCAGACTGGGATTCACACATGTCTTTCAATGGTGTGTGGAACCAACAGGCACTGGCTCACACTCACGTACAGTACTACACTGACTCTAACATGTGTATACTTCCACATACAGTGCCACTGCTTAGAAGCAAAAACAAGTAAGACTTGTGATTGACACATGCTGGTCTGTCTCATCTTGTATATTTTAAAATGGACAATCCAGTATACCCAGTATGTTCATTTCAAAATAACGCTTATTTTATAACTGCTCTGAGTAAGGGTTTCACACACACACTAACTCTCAATGCGTTAAGAATTCTATTAGGTGCTGCCTTTACAAGGTCTTCAGATTTAACAGACCCTGATTCTCACACAGATACAGATTTCAAAAGTGTTGACATTCACTTCTGTGTGTGTGCATATTTCACACATGCTGATTCTCACCAGTATAGTTTCCATACATACTCCCACTGCTGTGCAGATTGTGCACATACTGACTCTCATAGGTGTATTTCCAAACACATTGGTTTGCACTGAAGTCAGGTCCGACACATACTGACTTTCATTGGTTCCACAGTTACTGACTTTCAAAAGAGAAAAGTTATTGCAGGAACCATAACACCATAAGATATAGGAGCGGAATTCTGCTCTGCCTTTTACTCATGGCTAATATATTTCTCAACCCCATTCTCCTGCCTTTTTCC
Source organism: Chiloscyllium plagiosum (assembly GCF_004010195.1). Taxonomy (NCBI): domain Eukaryota; kingdom Metazoa; phylum Chordata; class Chondrichthyes; order Orectolobiformes; family Hemiscylliidae; genus Chiloscyllium; species Chiloscyllium plagiosum. The sequence goes on from NC_057721.1 coordinate 30,581,066, forward strand.
CACAACTTCTGATCCACTTAAAACTCAAGAATGCATATATCTCTGTTTTAAAGGCACACAATAATTTGGCCTCCACAGCTTTCTGTGGCAACGAGTTTCATGGATTCACTACCTTCTGGCTGAAGAAATTCCTCCTTATCTCAGTTCCAAAGAGTTATCACTTCACTCTGAATCTGTGCCCTCAGACCGTAGTATCTCCCACTGGTAGAAACATCTTCGCCACATCCATTATTTCCAGGCCTCTCAGTACTCCTTAAGTTTTAATTAGGTTCCTTCTGTTTACATCTAAACTCTGTTGAATACCGACCCAGAGTCGGCACTAAGTCCTTCAAATGAAGCGACCAGGATAGATGACAAAGGGTGTAGGGTTGGAATGGTGGGAAGGGGATGGGTGGTTGGGGGACGGGGTTTGATGCTGCAGATTTGTTTGGTGGAAGGAGCAAGAGAGCCTGGGTCATCATCAAACCAGGTCTGGTAGCCAGGTACAGAGCCATGTTGGTGGTAGTTGAGGCATTTAGCCATGGTCCCACAATAGGCAGCTGAGGGTAAGCCCAAGTTGTCAGGGAGGAGAGGGAGTTGAGGAAGGGCTCGGAGTTTTCCCAGATCTGGGCATGGTAGTGAAATCCAAGTGGAAGGAAGGGTGATAAAAAGGGAGGTGTTGAATGATATGGGGCTATGTGGGGACATGAGGAAGTTAGCTTATGTGTGAGCTTATATGAGATTGGCAGTGGAGAAGTTATGATTGCATTTGATGTCCAATGAGCCTTTTTGATACTGGGTTAATGCTTTTGATCCTAATAATTGTTTTGATGCATTGATCTTATTTTTATCGCACTCAATGTCAAAAGACAACAAGGTGATGATAACTGATGAAAGTCTCATTCTGAATAATGCCTTGTGATGTTAAATGATCACTGATCATTTCTCAGAACATTTGAACACATTTGAATGCAAAGTGATGTCAAATTATTCTGCTAAGGAGTAATTCTCTCTTTTCCATCATTTATAATATTTTTCTTCATTGGACAGAATAAGATACTTATGTTCCCATAGCAATTAGATATGAAAATCTCAAATTATGCATTTTATATTTTGCGAAAAAAAACTCAGTAACGAGCATTATGCAGTGTTTAATTGTTAACATTAGACTGTATTAATATTTTGCAAGTATATCAAGTTATGAAAGTTTGCACCCAACCTATGTGTCAATATATGACAGAACATACATCAGAATTTTGAAACAGCTGTCAAATTATGATATTGGATGATTTGTCAAAAGGCAGATGTATTCTGGCATGTTCTCTTTTTGTATGCATGAAAGAACAACTTATTTAGAAAATTACATTTTGTATGTGTTGGCATGGCTACATTCAATCATTATGCTTACATTGTAAAATATAAAAACTTCAACATACCACATATTCACGGCACTCCAAACAAAGAAATGACAACAAAAATCACAGGCCATTGAAACACATGAGCTAAATTAATTTATATGGACTCAATTTTGCCTTTATATTTGATTAAATATATTTTGTTTCCAAATGTCTGAAATTTCAATTCATCTCCTTACATGTGATTTGTTCTCATCAAAGGTAATTGACCTGAAATATTGGACTGACTGTCCCACAGATATTAGCAACCCAGTGTCAAAACCATTTCCATGTCCTGATTCTGCTGGTGTCTGAAATCGATCACCAAATCATTGTCACCTCCACTAACCCTCAGTTTGACCTTAAAGAAAGCAGCCAATGAAAGGCACTCTCTGCATTCAGTGTCCAGGCAGAAACAATAGAGTGGGATCTGGGTTTGAGAGGTATGAGCAGAGGTGACTGAGGCTTGCAGCAGTGGAGGCAGCCACTCTTCATTGTGAGACGGGTGGGAGAGTGCTAAGGTCCAGACTGGTGGAACAGCAAGGAGGCACTAAAGGCACTAATGGCATCTGCAGAGTACCTGAAAAAATGTTTTAATATGACA
>NC_057721.1:30583542-30603134 GCF_004010195.1 Chiloscyllium plagiosum
TCTGAAACTGTCTCAAATAGGGTCTTTGAACTTTTCCTTATTGTGGCTATGTCTGCCAAATAGACTTTCCCAATCAACATGAAGATTAACTCCATGACTAATGTACTGCCTTTTTTTCACAGATCTTCATTATCACTTGATTAAATCTTTGTCCAAACAATTTAGCTATTTTAGGGGATCTATGGACTACTCTTACCATTGTCTCCTTCCCTTTGCAACATTATTATATCTTCCTTAAGATGTAGTCTTCATGCCCAAAATGATTTCTCACTTGCTCCTCAGATACTGTTGACCTGCTGTGCCACACTTTTCGAGAAAGAGACCTTGGAGTGCAGTTTCAATGTTCCTTGAAAGTGGAGTTGCAGGTAAATAGAATAGTGAAGATGGCTTTTAATATGCTTTCCCTTATTGGTCAGAGCATTGAGTTTAGGAGTTGGGAGGTCATGTCTTTACTGTACAGGGCATTGGTTAGGCCACTTTTGGAATATTGTGTGCAATTCTGGTCTCCCTCCTATTGGAAGGATGTTGTAAAACTTGAAAGAGTTTGGAAAAAGTTTACATGGATATTGCCAAGGTTGGAGGATTTGAGCCAAAGGGCAAGGCTGAGTAGGCTGGGAATATTTTCTCTGAAATATTGGAGGCTGAGGGGTGATCTAGTAGAGGTTTATTAAATCATGAGGGGCGTGGATAGGATAAATATAAAATATCTTTTCCTTGGGCTGGGGAAGTCCCTGACTAGAGAGCATAGGTTTAAGATGAGAGGGAAAGATTTAGAAGGGAACTAAGGGCCAATTTCTTCCCACAGAGGGTGATGCCTGTATGGAATAAACTGCCAGAGAAAGCCGTGTCGCCTTGTAAAATTGCAATATTTAAAAGACATCTGGACGGGTATATGAACAGGAAGAGTTTAGAAGGATATGGGCCAAATACTGGTAAATAGGTCTAGATTAGGTTATGATATCTGGTTGGCATGGATGAGCTGGAGGGTCTGTTTCCAAGCTGTACATCTCTAGGACTTTATGACTCTGGCAGTGCATTCCAGGCACTAAACACTCTTTGTTAAAAAAAAAACTGCCTATCACATCTTCTTTGAACATTCCCCCCTAATCCTTAAACCTACGTCCCACAGCTAGTAATTGTCATTTCTACCCTGGAAGAAAGACTCAACTATTAATTGTTATCCATGCCTTTCATAATTTTATAAACTTCTATCAGGTCGCACCTTTGTCTCTGAAGTTCAAGTGAAAACAAACCAAATTGTTCCATTCTCCCCTCATAGCTAATACCAGTCCACATCCTGGTAAACCATTTTTGTACACTTTGAATAGCCTCCACATCCTTCTTGTAATGTGATAATCATGCATGACCGATGAAGGCAAGCATGCCAGATACCTTCCTGACCACCTTATCTCCTTGTGTTGCCGCTTGTAGTGAATGATAGGCCTGAACTAAATCCCTCTGCATGTTAATGTTTCTAAGGCTTCTTCCATTTGCGTTAAACTTCTTTCATTGAATCTTCCAAAATGCATAACCTCAGATTTTTCAAGGTTAAATTTCATCTGTCTCAAGTCTCAGGTCTATTTATTTCCTGTTGTATCCTCTGGCAATCCCCCTCACTAACCTTGGCTTCCCCAATCTTTGTGTCATCTGCAAAATTATTAATCAGACCACCTACATTCTCCACAAAATAATTTATGTATATTACAACAGGAGTCCCAGCACTGATCCGCTTGCAGTGAATGGTAGGCCTGAACTAAATCCCTCTGCATGTTAATGTTTCTAAGGCTTCTGCCATTTGCGTTAAACTTCTTTCATTGAATCTTCCAAAATGCATTACCTCAGATTTTTCAAGGTTAAATTTCATCTGACCCAAGTCTCAGGTCTATTTATGTCCTGTTGTATCCTCTGGCAATCCCCCTCACTAACCGTGGCTTCCCCAATCTTTGTGTCAGCTGCAAAATTATTAATTAGACCACCTACATTCTCCACAAAATAATTTATGTATATTACAACAGGGGTCCCAGCACTGATCTGCAAAAAGGAACACCACTAGTCACAGATCTCCAGTCAGAAAAACACTCAGCCACTGCTATTCTCTGTCTTCTATGACCAAGCCAATACTGGATCCATCTTATCAGCTCACCATAGATCCCATGTGATATGCAAGCCTGCCATGAGGGAACTTGTAAAAGGCCTTGCTAAAGTCCATATCGACAACATCCACCACCCTGACACAAAAATCAATGAGAAGGCAAGTGGTGAGTTTGCTTAGGGAGTCTGCAGAAGGATATAGTCAAATTAAGAGTGTGGGCAAAATCTTGACAGTTGAAATATAATGTGCAAAAATGTGAGCTTGTACTTTTCTGCAGCAAGAACAAAGAAGTTGAAAGTTATTTAAATGGAGAAAAAAACAGAAAATTGTAGCACCAAGGAACTTGGAAATTCTAACACATAGGTCACAAAAGCTAGCGTACAATTCAGGAGGTAATAAAGAAGGTAAATGATATGTTGGCCTTGAAAGGGAAAGAAGTCTAAAACTTAAAAAGTACAAGAATCAGGATAAAACTATCTAAGGCACAAGTTTGACTCCAGCTAGAATATATTTCATATCTTTACTTAAAGAAAAATATACCAGCATCAGACAGTCCAGAGTCAGTTCACTCAGTTGATCCTTGATATGGAAATATTGTCTTATGTGGAGATATGGAGTAGGTTGGACCTGCACTCATTGGAGTTCAGAAGAATGACAGGCAATGTCTTGAAATGAAAAAGAAGGTATTTTGGAAGCTTTACAGAATAATAATTGGTCTTAGAAGATTAAAAATATGATATACAATTACTCAAACAAAATTGTATTCCTGGAGCATGGAAAGTTAACCTGTGATTTTATCAATGTTTTCAAAAAAATTAAAGAGAATTAACAGGATAGATAAACTGAAACTATTTATTTGGTTGATGAGTCTCAGATGAAGGGCTGATATTAGAAATGAGATTGGACATTTTCTGCTAAAGTAACAAATATATATTTGTATTCACATGTATTGACATATTTCACAGTTTTAAAGTCCCTGTCAACTCATTTAGTGAACATTGGTGTAAACGTGGTGAAAAAACGTTTTACTTCTTCCGTACAGAGTATCTAAGGAATACACATCTGTTTCCTTTCCACCATCTGTCACAACACCAAAAGGTAAATTGCCTGAAGGCATGATGATACAATTCCTAATTATGTTCAAGAGGCATGTCCCCATAATCTAAAAATTACATTTCTGTGCAGAATGACAACGTGCAAGATTGTTCCATTATTGGAACAGAGTAGCCTAATTTATATTAATGCATCAAAGTTACTTAGCATTTTACAAAAACGTAGTTTTTAATTTTTTTTCAAATGAAATCCCAGTATGGTGTACTACCTCCACATGAATCATTCATTGTGAATTATAAAATATTACTTCTCACTGGTGCTGAACAATAAATCAAGTAAAACTGAAGTCTTAGATATTTGATCATAATTATCTTTGTAGAAAGGAGTGTCAATCTCACCATTATTCTGAACAATGTCTGTCAGAAATATTTATTTATTCACACTTTTCTCAGATTCCCTTGCCTCTAACCAAGACAAGCTTTTACAAGGTCCAGTGATGATAACCTCAGGTCACTTAACAAATTTATTATTCACCCAGAACACCATTCATTTTCTGTTCTTGGCAAAATTATGCAACTAAAAACTAAGGTTGTACATTTATTGGTGCTTCTTCAATCTTTCTATTCTAGACTGTCAGAGTAAGAACTGTAGAAGTTCCATCTTCTGTTAATTAAGCTTTATTTTGTCCATTGAATGCAGACAGTAATTCAATCTATTTAACCTATACTCAAAAGGCCTAGGAGTGATAAGATCCATATGGAACAGCAGCACACAGAAAAGATGAAGAACATCCTGATCATCAAGAAGTAAATAAAAGGAATTATGTTAGCAACTGTATGTTGAAATTACTTTACATTAACCATTCATTTCCAAAAAGAAAATATTAACTTTCAGGCCTATTAGCAGTAGAGAGAAGAATCCTGCCTCTTCATAGTCACCTATATTGCATGAGGGGTAATTTAGCACATGAAAAATAACACTGGCTCTACTATGTTGAATTTTGCATTCAACAAGTTATTGAACTTGTCTGTTAATCTTTATAAATCTCAGAAACAAAACAAAAACCCATCTGCAATAGTTTATTTGCAACAATAATTTTAGAGCAAATTTTGAGCACGATTTCAGTTGGGAATGTCAGAAGATTACAAAACTGAAACTGAATGTTATGACTTCACCAGCCAAGTGTTGTGGTATCTCTGCCCTTTTCTTACATGCCAATTGCAAATAGTTGGATCTGGAGTCCCAGTGGATCTTTTTGCATTCTTCTCAATGTGCCACAACTTCCCAGGGCTTGCATCTTACAAGTGGCTCCGGTTCTGCTGAGGGACTTTAAGTGTCTGGTTTTTAAATTAAAAAGCAGAAACTCAAAAGTAATTATCTCTGGATTACAACCTGAGTATCATGCAAATTAGCTTAGAGACAAACAGACAAGCCTGAAAGAATTGTGTGGGAGGCAATGGTTTAAATTCACGGAGTAAATAGATCTAAAGAGAAAAATCAAGACTGGAGGGCAGAGAAACAATTCAGACAAATTTAAGCTGAGTTAGTCAGGGAGAGATGGAAAGTTTAACAAAGAACACAGTCAATAAGGCGACAGAAGGGAAAGATAACAAAAAGTCAAGTCTAAAGATATTGTATTTGAGTGAATAAAGCAATTTTAAAAGTGATTGAGTTAATGGCATAAATCAAGATAAACAGATTTGCTTTACTAGCCATTAATGAGACACATTTGCTGATGAACCAATATTGGGGAACAAATATACCAGAATACATGACTGTTAGAAAAATATGGGCTATATGAAAATAAAGGGGAAGGTTAGAAAGAGTATCTGCATCTCTTGTTGGAAAGGGTAACTTGATTTATGATTACGATAAGACAAGGGTGAGAAAGCATTCCAGTCCGGAAAGTCAATCACAGTTTAGAACTATTATGGATCATGAGGCATTAGGCATTAAAGTGGTTATGATCAATCCAGCATCTTACAAGTTATGCTGATGTGGGAAAATAATCAAATTATACAGATAATGTTCAGATATTTTCCCAATAACTTTATTCACTCCTTCGCATTCACTCATTGAAATTAGCATTAATTATTCAGACAATAATCACAATTATTTTCCTGCTGAATTGTGTTGGTTCCTTGCCATGCATTTGATATAAATGTCATGCTGTACAATCAGACTTCTTGTCAAAAGCACCCTGACACAATTCTTCCATACTTACTATTTTACATCCAGCATGATTGGACCTTATTAAATTCTAGTTCAGTTAGCCTAACACCAAGGAATATGCTAGAATTTTGTCAGGATTGCGGTAACAGAACATTTAAAATTAGAAGATGACTATGAGAGTGTGGAGATATCTAAGAGAGAAAGGCCTGGAGTGGGGAGAGGTACCTCAGTGTCCTTTTAAAAAGTTAGTCTGGATAGTGGAAGAGTGGGATGTGGGCAGAAATCACTTTGTCCCTCTTAACTGGGTTGTGACAGTGTTTCACTGGCAGTGTAGATAAAGAAGAAATGATAGATAGAATACATTTTTGTTTTGAAAAAACAATGTTACAAGGTGCCACATGAAATCTTGTGGCACAAGATTAGAACTCATTGGACTATAGCTTGTCAATTGGTTTACAGACTAAAATCAGAGTGGGAGTAAAATGGTCATTTTCCAATTGACAATAAATAATGGGGTACCATTAGGATCGGTATTTTAACCTCAGCTATCCACCACCTATATCAATGACTTAAATGAGGAACCAAGTAAAATGTTCTCAAATTTGCATATGATACAAGTATGACAGGGAAAGCCAAACTATTAGAAGGACAAAGTGAGGCTACAAAAGAATAGAGAAGGAACAAGTGTATGGGCAGGAAGATTGCAGATTTTAATGTGGGGAAATAAAATTATTCTTTTTGTTCAGACGAATTAAATACACAAATAAAGCAAAGAATGCAAATTGTATATTAAATTTTAACATGAGAGGTTTGATACATAATAGCAAGGCAACTTTACTGCAATTGCATCTGGTTTCACTGAGATGATACTTAGAGTGTAGAGTTACAGTTTTTGTAATTTCTTTACAAGAAAGATATACTTACCTTTGAACTGAAGCAATGAAAATCCAATAAATCATTTCCTTTGATGAATGGATAATCCAATGCGGAAACGTTGAATAGAATGATTTTACATTCCCCAGTACTCAGAAGAATAAGAAATGCTTGCATTGAAGTCTATATAATCCGGAAATAGTTCAACAAATGAGATTTGCATTTCTGTTGCACCTGGATAGAGAATTTAACAAGGGATCACTGTCCTTGAATCATAGGTCTGAGATCAAGAGAAATTTCTTCATTCAGTACACAGCATTATGAAACTTTGGAATTCTCAACCGAAGATGTTATGATGACTTCTTAGAAACCCAAAATAGTCCAGGATTTTTAAGCCCTTAAGCTTTTCTTTTGAAAGAAAACCGCTACAAAGAGAAAATAACTGCAGATATGAATTGAATCGTTCAATGCAGAAATGCCACGTGGGACAAATGAGATGCAAAGTATAAGCTGTCACAAAACCTTCAAAATATTTGTCTGTGACTTCAAGTGACCACAAGGATAACAAAGGGCTGACAAACACCTCCTCATCACAAATCACCCCTTGCAGACCCATTTTGTGTTTTTATCCTTTGGAAAAATACTTAAAAACAGTGCTTAAATCATGATTGAAGTACACCAATAGAACTAATAATCCTGTGCGTGTGAGAGCCTCGGTGCATAACGGTCACATTTGAAGAACTATTCTCTAATATCCAATGTATTACAGGTTAAGAATCTCTCTAGTCCTAAATGAAAGATGTCAGCTAGCTAGCAATCAGACAAAATGGGAACAGGTCAACAAAATTACTCTCATCCTGAATGTCGGTATTCAATCACAATCAAAAGGAATCAGAACTACAGAATCTCAACTAAGCTGTGAAACTAACAATTATGAGACCAGTTGTTCACTTATCAATATCAACATGACCAGGATTTTTCACTGCAATGGTCACAATGTTCAACTATTCACTCTCTGCAAACGGACCCACATGCCAGTTTCTTAACTTTCATTTTTGGACTCTCCACTTATTTCTAATCTGTGTGTATATGTGTTACATCAATCCTTCTTCTTGTCTGTAGTAATTAATAAACTTACTTTTTTTGCTAATTTAAGAAAGCCCGGTTAAATAGTCTCCTTTTGGAACATAAGTTCATCTGGAGAAAGGTATCCACAAGAGAAGGGCTATTTTGGAAATTAATCTTGTAGCAAACAAGGGGGAGTGAGTTGATCTTCTTTGACCTGGAGGCTGAACAGTTTGTGTTAGCTCATCTGGATCTGCAACAAAGTGGGGAACTTTACCCAGGACCTGATATACGAAGGTTAACCACTGAAATGCATGAAGTCCTTGTGTACATTCAAGACTGAGTTGAAGTTATCTTAATCAAATAGGCCAATGGGCCAAACAGTACCAGATGGAATTTAATTCAGGTAAATCTGAGGTACTGCATTTTGGTAAGGCAAATCAAGGCAGGACTTATACATTTAATGGTAAGATCCTGGGGAGTATTGCTGAACAAGGAGACCTTGGAGTACAGGTTCATAGTTCATTGAAAGTAGAGTTGCAGGTAGATAGGGTAGTGAAGAAGGCATTTGGTATGATTTCCTTTATTGGTCAGAGCATTGAGTATAGGAGTTGGGAGGTCATGGTGCAACTGGACGGGACATTGGTTAGGCCACTTTTGGAATATTGCGTGCAATTCTAGTCTCCCTCCTATAGGAATGATGTTGTGAAACTTGAAAGAGTTCAGAAAAGATTTTAAGGGTGTTGCCAGGATTTGAGCTGTAGGGAGAGACTGAAGAGGCTGGGGCTGTTTTCCCTGGAGCATTGGAGGCTGAGGGGTATCTCATAGATGTTTATTAAATCATGATGGGCATGGATAGGGTAAATAGACAATATTTTCCCTGGTCTGGGAGAGCCCAAAAGGAGAGGGCATAGGTTTAGGATGAGAGGGGAAAGATATTAAGTGGACCCAAAAGGCAAGGATGGTCCGTGGATGGAATGAGCTGCCAAGGAAGTGGTAGAGGCTGATACAATTACAATGTTTAAGTGGCATCTGGATGGGTATATGAATAGGAAGTGTTCAGAAGGATAAGGGCCAATTGCTGGCAAATGGAAATAGATTTAAATAGGACATGTGGTCAGAATGGACAATTTGGACCAAAGGGACATTTTCTATGCGGTATATTTTTATAATTCTTTGACTCTCAGTAGATTCAAGGGCATTAACAGAACCAATAGATTCATTGTCTTTGTTATGCAATGTAAACCAGAAAAAGCATATGGATTATTTTTCATGTCAAACATAGAAATCTATTTAGGTCACCTAAGATAGTGCTTATCTCTTCATCATCACAGCAATTATTTGCTGCAAAATAGATTGTCTTATCAATATGGAAAGTGCAACCTCAAGCAGTAAAGTACAACAATCATGGTTAGAACAATAGCAAAGCTTCATTTATTGATTATTTTCATAAAGAATGCTGCTTTAAACATTTATTGTATCAATGTAGTTGCAAATTATATGTCACTATGCCCATACTATGAACTAAAAACCTAACTCTTCCATTTCATTAATATTCATTAATATACATACACATTGATATTAAGATTCTAAGTGCATTTACCTTTCTAACATGAGTATACTATCACTGTCATTCTGATCTGAAGCCAATATAAATCAACAGATGATTACTTGTACCAATATAGTGCCTTCAGCAGCCCAAGCAGTTACAGAGAGAAGAAAGAAATTTGGGCACGAGAAGATTTAGAAGAATTTGCTAAAGGGTGAGAACCTAAGGTAGGCTTTGAAGAGGCTGTGAGAGCAGTAGCCAAAACAAAAAGTCTTGAGAGAAATTGTTTCAGAGCTGGAGCCAAAACAGTGCCAGTTGTGCCACCAGTGTATTGTTTGTATTGAAGCTGCTGCTAAATATTGGTAATATTATCATAATAACATAGGTTGTGATCCTTTTGTCTCAGGCACAAGAAAAGTGTGACTGAATTATAAACATATCTTTGGTGAGAGAAAAAAAATTAGCATTTCTGATCTGCAATCTTTCATCAGAACTAAGAAGTTAGAAGTGTAACCGGTTTTAAGTTAGTGAATGGAAACAGATGAGGAAGAAAACAAATAAAATGATTTGCAATGATTTAAGACCGTAAGACCATAAGTCATAGGGGCAGAAATTAGGCCATTCAGCCCATCGAGTCTGCTCTGCCATTCAATCATTGCTACTAGGTTTCTCAACCCACTCTGCCACTTTCTCTCCATTATCCTTGATCCCCTTGACAATCAAGAACCTTTCTATCTCAGTCTTAAATAACCTGGCCTACAAGGCCTTCTGTAGCAATGAATTCCATCAATTCACCATTCACTGGCTGAAGAAGTTTCTCCTTCTCTCTGTTTTAAAAGGTCTTCCCTTTACTCTAAGGACAGCCCTCGGGTGTTAGTCTCTCCTACCAACGGAAACACCTTCCCAACATCTACTCTGTCCAGGTCATTCACTATTCTATATGTTTCAATTAGATCCCCCCTCATCCATCTAAACTCCATTGAGCATAAAATGTTCCTCACATGTTAAGCTTTTCATTCCTGGGACCATTCTCGTGAACCTCCTCTGAACACACTCCAGAGCCAGAACATCCTTCCTTCCTAAGAGATGGGGCCATAAACTGCACACAATACTCCAAATGTGTTCTGACCAGAGCCTTATAAAGCCTCAGAAGTCCAGCCCTGTTTTTATATTCAAGTCCTCTCAAAATAAATGCCAACATTGCATTTGCCTTCATAACTAGTAACTCAACTTGCAAGTTTACTTTGAGAAAATCCTGGACTTGAACTCCCAGGTCTCTTTGCACATTCCTGAAGAAGGGCTTATGCCCGAAACGTCGATTCTCCTGTTCCTTGGATGCTGCCTGACCTGCTGCGCTTTTCCAGCAACACATTTTCAGCTCTTTGCACTTCAGCCTTCTGAATTTTCTCCCAATTTAGAAAATAGTCCAGGCCTCAATTCTTCCTACCAAAGTTCATGACTTCACACTTTCTCGTGTCGTACTCCATCTATCACTTCTTTGCCCACTCCCCTAATATGTCTAAATCCTTTTGCAGCCTCCCTACATCCGCAATTCTATCTGTCCTTCTACATATCAGTTCCTCCATCATTAATGTATAAAGTGAAAAGTTGTTGTCCAACACTGAGCCTTGCCGAATACCACTTATCTCTGGCTGCTAACCTGAGAAGGACCCTTTTATCCCCAATCTTTGCTTTCTGCCAGTCAGCCAATCTTCTATCCATGCTAACACCTTGCCTCTGACACCATGGGCCCTTACCTTACTCAGTAGCCTCCTGTACAGCATCTTGTCAAAGGCCTTTTTAAGTCCAGATTGATAACACCATTGGCTTTCCTTGTTCTAACACGCTCATTTCTTCCTCAAGGAATTCTAACAGATTTGTCAGGCATGACCCACCCCTTTATGAAACCATAATGGCTTTGCCCTATTTTACTATACATTTCCATGTATTCAGAAATCTCATCCTTCACAATGGATTTCAGGATCTTACCCACAACCGAGGTTAGGCTAATCAGTCTATAATTTTCCCTCTTTTACCTTACTTCCTTTTAAACAGGAGTGTCGTGTTAGCGATTTTCCAGTCCCCTGGGGCCTTCTCTGACTCCAGCGATTCCTGAAAGATCACCACCAACGCCACTGCTATCTCTTCAGCTATCTCCCTTAGAACGCTGGAGTGTCATCCATTTGGCCCAGGTAATTTATCCATATTCAGGCCATTCAGTTTTTCTGGCATCTTCTCCTTGGTGATGACCACCATACTCAGCTCTTCCCCCTCCCCCTATTGAATGTTTGGGATATTACTCATGTCTTCTACTGTGAAGACTGATATGAAGTAATTATTCAGTTTTTCAGCCATTTCATTGTTCCTCACTACTATCTCTCCAGTGTCATTTTCCAGCGGTCCAATGTCCATTTTGCCTCTCTTTTGCCCTGACAGTCTTCCTTTATATTACTGGCAAACTTACCTCACATTTAATTTTCTCCCTCCTTATTTGTTTTTTTGTTGCCCTCTGTTGATCTTTATAAGCTTCCCAATCCTTTGGTTTCCCACTGTTCTTTGCCTCATTATATGCTTTCTCTTTTGCTTTTTATGCTATCCCTGACTTCCCTACTCCACCATGGTTGCCTCATCTTCCCTGAACCATGCTTTCTTTTCCTCGGATGAATCTCTGCTGTGTCTCCTGAATTACTCCCAGAACACCTGTCATTGCAGTTCCACTGTCTTTCCTACTAGGCTCCTCTCCCAGACAATTCTACCCAGCTCCTTCTTCATGTCTCTGTAGTTGCCTGAATAGCGAAAAAGGGACTATTAGGGTCAAGAAAATAGAAACTGTTGAACAGCAGAAGAGACACAGACGCAGTAGGAACAGCACTGGACAAAAGGAGAAATAAAAACAGAGTGAGCACAGATAGAAAAGAATCGGTTCATTGTGCAGAAACAGGCTGAAATGTTGGGACTACCAAGCAGTCCTGTCTTATAAAACTTGGGAAGTGGGTAGAAGCAGATTATTTAGGAAATAGGATAATGTGATTAATGGCTGTGGAGGGCAGATTCCAAGAGGAGATGACAGTCCAGGAGAAATGGCTGAATGTTCTATGCTGAAGTCAGGGTCCAGGAGAAAGTAAGAAGAAATGTCAGGCAATTGATATTTTACCTCTGCAAAGTTGATAGGACTCAGAAGCTAGACAACAATAATGCTATCCATGCCAAGTTTGATGACATTAGGCATGTACCTGAGAGGAAGGGTTTAGGGTAGAGCATAAAGTGAGTTGATGGTCGGATTGGATGAGGGGAAGAGAAATGAAGATGACAATGAACTAAGAGCTTTGGAAAAATCAAGGTAGAATAAGGATACAAGAAATGGGAAAAGGCTTCTGGCCAAATAAGATTAAAAAGCAAATACCAATGAACATGTGTACAGAAATGCTGGGTGTATTAGCTGACCTATCAGATAGACTCCCATCACTGTTAAGACATATTAATGGGTCCAGTTCCAAGTTGACAAAAGTGATGACATGATACTTCCTCTCTCCACAACTCTGCTGCATCACCTCATCTTCTTCAGAGCAATAGGCCTTGCCCTTACTTTCCCAGCACCTTTGCAGTTTTTACCATGTCAGATCCACTTCCAATCCCAATCCATCACTTCAAAATGAGAGCATGACAACAATTCCCTCATAATTCCAGGGCCTCACCAAGATATTTTTGAAAAAACTCGAGAATATTATCAAAAGCGCTTTGATGAAAAAAAATTCAAACAAAAATTTGATCAACAAGATGGATTACTGGAACTTTAAGTAACATTTATAAATATCCTTCTTCCTGATTCACACCTGTAATTTACATGTGACTGAAGATGCTGCTTGAACATCTATCATCAAAATTTGGAATTGTTGCATCGAAACCATTTGGGTTATGCAACACAATAGAGTCCATTTTTGTTCATTTAGTTTATGCATACAGTGCACCTGTATCCTTCTGGTACAACATTATTCCAATTATGCATGAAGTAACTGGCAATCTGAGACAAATGAGTTGAACAGTACAAGGCCTCCTTGGCAATATCATACCCCAGGAGTGTTGTTAATATTAAACATTAAATTAGAGGTTAAAATTAAATCATAAATATATCTGAGATTTCTGAAGATGTTTAGGAAGATGTAGCTCCAGGATTGATAGATCTGGTGCAGATGCAATATGTTGGTAAGCAGTTATTCTTCTTTATTGAAATTACATGAGATGATTTTGCAGAATGGTTTTTCAATCTTAGTCTGAGCTGCCAAGACAAGAGATATGAGCAGGTTCTTAAACTACTGACATTGAGAATTAAAAAAAAAACACTTTGAACGAAAAGATGGATCAGAGAAGCTAAGAAGATACAGATTATTTTCCTGAGCTGGTGAAAGCATGAAATCAGTTTTGAAAGCATTGCGTTGTCAAGTGTAATGCCAGAAGTAATGAGGGCATAAAGTAATACTTAGCAACTGTTGTTGAATGTGAGCTGAAGCTGAACAAGTCTGTTTGATGTAATTCAAGCAAATAAGGCACTGCAATAACATTTAATGAGATAACTACAATGATTTCAATGTTTTACATTTAAATGTGCCCTTAGATAACTTCAACTTTCTAATTTGAGATCAAGATAATTGAAGATCTTGTGTTCAACTTCTGCTATAAACTTTGTACCCAGGTTTGATGGAATCTCCTGCTAATTGTTCACTCCTATTTGGATAAGACAATTTTGTTTATTTACTTGTGAGACATGGATGTGGCTGGCTGGCATAGCATCAACATTGCATGTGTCCCATAGCTGCCCTTCGGATCCCATGACCCATACGTCTAAAAATCCATGTATTATCACTTCAACAACACTTTGTTTGACTTTCCCATTGTCACTTCAAGACGACTAAAAACCTGATTCAATCTTTTAATATTTCAAGGCTCAGTTCTCCAACAGACTCATTTTGAATCTTTTCTGTGCAATAACCTTATACGTTTGCAATTGATATTAGTTCAACCTATCATATCTCCCAGTTCACCATATTCAAACCCCATGCCTTTATCTACAAACACCCCACATGCAACTTCCTCTGTTCTCATGTCCTAGTTCTTATGCTTTTTCATCTCTTGCTGCCAAATAGATCTTTTTATTTTCAGTCATTCCAATATTATAACCTAAATGAGAATCTGTCTTCTCTTGTTATTTTCTCACTATTCAAGTGGAAATACTAACAAGTCATCACTGACAAGGTCTGCATAAAATGTCCATCCCTAATGTTCCTTGTGAAGTTGGTGGTGAACTATCTTCTTGAGCTGTTGCAGTTGTATAGTTTTGTAATCTTAATGTATTCTTGAAGTGCTTTTAGTTAGGGGACTCAATGAATTTGACCCAGTAATAGTGAAGAAATAGTGATATATTTCCAAGTCAGAAAGATGTGTGACTTGAACAGAAAGCTGTTTTTGACAGCATTCTCTTGCACCTTCCAATTTTTTACTACTAAGCAGTAGAGGTTTCCTGAACACAACCCTGTCTTTATTTTCTAATTTGTTAAATATAGGTATTGCTGAAGTTTAATTCTGATAATCATGTCAATACACAAGCAAATGTAGTTCTCTAGGCTTTATCTAATACCTCTTTCCAAAATTAGTGTGATGTTAACTTGTTGCTATTCTATTGCTAATCTATAATAAATTGTTAACATCATATTAATTTTAGCCCTCGTTTCTTGAGAATATTCTCGTGAAAACAAGGGAAGAAGCAAATATTGATAGGCTTTCACTGGACTGTGTATATTCCCCTTCCTAAATTTGGTTCAGATAATATCATAATTGAAAGAACCAGCAGCTCTGTGCTTATTTAACTGTTTACTATTTTGTTTACTCTGGGTTTTCAATTATCAAGTTACTTTCATAGCTGAGTTCCAGCTTCCTATTGTCTTCAGACAATCTTCATGAAGCTTAGCAAGAAGGGTGGAATTTTCTCATTTGCAGTTGTAATGTTTTGGTAACACCCTTACTACATATCCTGGAGTGACTGTTCTTGCAGGTTCTTCTATTCTTTCTGGATGCCTTTTTCAGTGAATTGCATTGATTCAGACAGAACTGTTCACCACTGGTGAGACCTTCTGGTATAGACACCTCTAGCACCAAACTTAAAGCCCAACTATATACCACTTCAGTCACTACAAGCCAGAAACATTGTGTTACTCAGACATTATCACTGAAGACATGGCCTAGATCAGAGGCAAGCCATCTCCCAATTATGTGGAAAAATCCTGGAAATCCTGGTGGAGAGGAGACCAGTTCTTTTCCCAGTGCTACACCACAGAAGGGCACAGACAGTCGGTACAGCCAGCCTAAATAGAGACTGCAGCCTGGGACACTGCTGTATTACAGGTGAGGTGGAATGTTCAGCAATGTAGACAGCAGGTCAACAATTTCCTGCAAGGCAATTAGTGCCACCATTTTCTCTCTGCCTCCTCACATTCTGAGGTCCAGTAGTCACTCTAACTTTACCAGTGTACGTGCATCTCTACAATGGTCTTGGAGCACAACTGTCAGTACTGGATGCATCATATCCACTCAATGCCTCTTACTCACCTCATCTCCCTCAAAATACTAACTCTTCCTGCACTTTGCATTTTATACTCACTCACCGGGCATACCTTAGGACTTCGTGTACTCATGCAACACCACTGGCTGCTCTTTCATTCACTTCCAGCATATTCAATCTCCCACTTTTCATCATTGCAGGAAACATTGTTCCATAACTGAACTTTGATCCGAGATGACGATTGGGGAAGTGGGGGATAGGCAGATGATAGATATCTGGTTCCTTACTCCATAAGAGGAGAAAATTCTCAATCTAGCCAAGGAAGAGCAAGATCACTCACATAGGGGATGGAGAGTCCTTAATGGGCAACAAAGATAGTAAGCTTCATTACACATGTATATTGTTGCTGAGAGCATGGGAGGGAAGATCTGTCTCCCGAACGTGAGAGCTGCCGGTGCAGGTACACTGTTGCCGAGAGGAACAGAGGTTAGATATCTAAAAATGTTATGAAGCTACTTTACATTTAATGATTATAGAATATGATTAGCGCATTCTGTGAGACCGTTTGACTGAGCATAGCAAGAGAAAAGATAATATTTTCAGCATCTTATTTCCTGAACATGGCTTGGAAAGTTACTCTGGACTCCTGTATAACAAAATTTGTTGAAGAACAATAAACATACTGAACAAGATGATGAAGGTGTCAACAAACATTACACTGGTGGTACCTTTGATTTATTACACAAAAGGCAACTTGGTGAAACTTTTGTCACCAGAATGCAATAGTGTCCGAGGGCACAGAAAAAAAAAACACTCACAATCTTCCACCATAGTTCAGAAGGACATCATAAAGAAGAAGAGACAATTGTTGTTCTAATTGCCATTTCACACAATTGATCAGTTGATCAATATCCTTTTTAATGCTGGGCCAATATATGCATTCACATGCCAAGTTTGGATTTTTCTGAACCATGTGATTTACTTCAAAGTATATGATCTAGCATGTCCTGATGAAGAGCTTGTGAAATTACTCATCATTTGCCTTTGAAGATTAAAATATTTGAGAGTCCCAATTCATCTCTGAATGTTGAGAATGAATGTGCTTGCTCAGAACCTGTTGGATACAGTCAAGAAGCCCACTGATGATGATCTTGTTAAGCTGTTGCAACTGCTTACCATGTGATTATAACTTGCTGGTTCTTTCCTGCTCAGCTATGATCAAGTGTGTCAATTCAATGTTAAGACTATCTTCAAGTTCACACTCAATAATATCCACTTGTAATTCTTAAGGAATATCTTTATTCCTAAAGGGATTTGGAAGTTATGTCAGAGCATAGTAGATGGTCATTTGGTAACCTGATTTGTGTTGGACTTCTAAATGTGATCTTTGGATCTTCACAAGTAGATGGTCATGATGGTTGTGCCTTTGTGAGAACTTTTCAACTGATGATTTCTCATGATTTTGGTCAACATGGTCAATGAAATGCTACACATGAATTGGTACATGTGAAACTGGGGTCTCTGATAACACCGACGAATGTAACATTGGGGAATGTTGGGTATATGCTGATAAAGGTAAGTAGTTTCATTGAAAATAGAGTCAGAACACGTGCTTTCTGAAAAGGCTAGCCCAGAACCATAGTGCATCCTCTCTGCCTCCTCATCCCACTTTTATTTTCCTCATCCTCTCAACATATTTCTGGATACTTGCAGGCCATGGTTGCACCCTTCAAGATGAAAATATAATGCAGGGTGCAGCTTTGTCACTAGACAAATAATGCTCTGGCATGGGTTAGTCCCCTGAGAATGTGAGTTTAAATTCTACCATGGCTTTTGGTGGAACTTGCATTAAATTTATAAATCTGTAATAAAAAGCCAGCCTCCGAAATGATGAGCATGAAACTAGCAATTGTTCTAAAACCTATTGTGTTCACTAATTCCCTTTTGAAAAGAGATCAGCCATCTGGCCTGCACCATGAAACATAGAATACATTGGAAATATTGACAATAACTACCTGGACAATACGTGAAAGGGTAATGCCAGGATGAACTTTACAAGCACTGGCAGAGTTGTGGTCACTGCAGTGCAAAGTTTTTAGGTTAGGTTTACGGAATTGGAACAATGACCATATGCTGCTTTCTGCATGTTCAGATGTGAATGATAAGCTCTGGCATTCAGTGGATGTGCATAGACCAAATTATTGAAACATGCAGGCAAGTTTTTGAAAACATCCAGAACTATTGTGTGATTGCATGTTATGACTTCTTATGAGGTTTCCAATACATTTCAGCACTCATGTTAGTCATAGTTACAGATGTGGAACAAAGGGTGCCTCGACAGAAGTGGCAGCTGCACAGCTGGCACAAGCTTAGGACTTCAAGGTTTATGTAGCATTAACATCAGTGATGTTGTTGACTCTGTGTGCCATGTAGATGATTCTAAGTGATCTATTATTGCCTTGTGAAAGTAATTTTGAGTCACATAGAAATAAATATTGTTAGAGTTTAAAACCCAGTGCCAATTTATAGTCAATAGCTCACAAAATCAAAATTACCCATACTGGTTGTTGAGAGATGAAGCACAAAGGGAATTTGGTTTTGACTAAAATACTAGTGTTGAAATTGTAATGCTCCAAAATTGTTCTAATGTAAAAGAACATGACAAATTACATTCATTGAATTCAACATATACATACTGGTTGCTAGATATTGGAAAACCCAATGTTCATTGAGTTTGACATCTACAACCAGGTATTTATATGATGTAACAATAATACAATTATTCACTTAACAAAACAAAAAGATCAACAACTTTTCAGTTCCTTTTCCCCTGATACTATCTCACCAATGACTGCATGTATTGAGCTAAATTCACAATTTGCCTGCATCACTTGAGTTCATCAGTCAAGGCCATAACCACAATGCTAATTTACCTAGCAAAATCATTATATTTAACAGACAGTTACAGTAGTTGACCAGTTACAGTGTTATTTCAACAATTAGAAAATTTCACAGGAATGCACTAGTTTTTTTTGTGTTCCACATCACTGGTGGCTGGAACTTTTGTGATCTAATGAAATCACAAATTATACAGAACAGTTTTCTTGAAACTAATGAACCATCTTGCATATTGTATGAAACTAGCTTTTTGTGCATAGCTTTTCTTCTGTCCATAAACTCGACACCAAATGTACACCAAACAATTTACTGAATGTGAGCCATTAATTCGGTAAGGCTTGTTCCTGTCAACAGAGAAAGACTGATTGGAACCCCAGCTGGAGTGAAAGAATATTAATCTCTATGTCTGTTAAATGTTATTTAGCTGGGATTCACTTTTTGGGCAATCAGATTCATCATAATGTGATAAACAGTCAGTGGCAGTACATAACTTGAATAATGCTAAAAAGAAAGAAAAAATATATGTTTTGCCAAACGCATATTTTAGTTTGCTGCCTCCGCTTCTATGCACCTTTATAATTTTCTATAACCTCCAAATTTAACTAATTTATTTTTAACTTTCTGAATTCATATAAGTTGGAAGTAAAAGCAATCACGACACTGTGCCCCAAGGCAAAACATTCAATATTTCACCTGCTTTGGCATAATTCCATCGTCATTTTATTTTGCAAGTACAACAGTACTCTGGATGTCAGATGTAAGTTGAATCAGGAGCTGAAATTGGCCTGTCGCAAAGATGTTACTACAGTTGTTATAGGGGATTTCAACATGCAGGTAGACTGGGAGAATTAGGATGGTATTGGACCTCAAGAAAGAGACTTTGTGGAGTGCCTCAGAGATGGATTCTTAGAACAGCTGGTGCTGGAGCCGACCAGGGAGAAGGCAATTCTGGATCTGGTATTGTGCAATGAACCAGAATTGGTCAGGGACCTCGAAGTGAAGGAGCCATTGGGAAGTAGTGACCATAATACAATAAGCTTCAATCTGCAATTTGAGAGGGAGAGGGTACAATCGGAAGTGACAATATTTCTGTTGAATAAAGGGAACTATGGAGCTATGAGGGAGGAGCTGGCCAAAGTTCAATGTCGCAATATCTTAGCAGGGATGACAGTGGAGGAACAATGGCGGATATTTCTTTGTATCATGCAGAAGTTGCAGGATCAGTTCATTCCAAAAAGGAAGAAAGATCCTAGGAGGAGGCATGGGTGGCCGTGGCTGACGAGGGAAGTAAAGAAACATATAAAGTTAAAAGAGAAAAAATATAACATAGCAAAGAT
>NC_057721.1:30603595-30652992 GCF_004010195.1 Chiloscyllium plagiosum
CTTTTGATAAAGTCCCACATAGGAGGTTAGTGAGCAAAATTAGGGTGCATGGTATTGGGGGAAAAGTACTAATTTGGATTGAAAGTTGGTTGGCTGATAGGAAACAAAGAGTAGTGATAAACGGCTCCATTTCGGAATGGCAGGCAGTGACCAATGGGGTACCATAGGGATCAGTACTAGGACCGCAGCTTTTTACAATATATGTTAATGATATAGAAGATGGTATTAGCAATAACATTAACAAATTTGCTGATGATACTAAGCTTGGTGGTAGGGTGAAATGTGATGAGGATGCTAGGAGGTTACAGGGTGACCTGGACAAGTTAGGTGAGTGGTCAGATGCATGGCAGATGCAGTTTGATGTGGATAAACGTATGGTTATTCACTTTAGTAGCAAGAACAGGAAGGCAGATTACTACCTAAATGGAATCAATTTAGGTAAAGGGGCAGTACAGAGAGATCTGGGTGTTCTTGTACACCAGTCAATGAAAGCAAGCATGCAGGTACAGCAGGTAGTGAAGAAGGCTAATAGCATGCTGGCCTTCATAACAAGAGGGATTCAGTCTAGAAGCAAAGAGGTTCTTCTGCAGCTGTACAGGGCCCTAGTGAGACCACACCTAGAGTACTGTGTGCAGCTCTGGTCTCTGAATTTGAGGAAAGACATTCTGGCTATTGAGGGAGTGCAGCGTAGGTTCACGATGTCAATTCCTGGAAATGGCAGGATTACCTTACACTGAAAGACTGGAGCGACTGGGCTTGTATACGCTTGAGTTTAGAAGACTGAGAGGGGATCTGATTGAGACATATAAGATTATTAAAGGTTTGGACACCCTGGCGGCAGGAAACATGTTTCCACTGATGGGTGAGTGCCGAACCAGAGGACACAGCTTAAAAATACGGGGTAGACCATTTCGGACAGAGATGAGGAAAAACTTCTTCACCCAGAGAGTGGTGGCTGTGTAGAGTACTCTTCCCCAGAGGGCAGTGGAGGCCCAGTCTCTGGATTCATTTAAGAAAGAGTTGGATAGATCTCTCAAGGATAGTGGAATCAAGGGTTATGGAGATAAGGCAGGAACAGGATACTGATTAAGGATGATCAGCCATGATCATATTAAATGGTGGTGCAGCCTCAAAGGGCAGAATGGCCTACTCCTGCACCTATTGTCTATTGCCATAAGTACCTCATTACTGCCAATAAACTTGTTTTTCTTATACATTCCCCAGTTTTATATTGAGTCTTTAAACAGATTGGACAAAAGTTATGAGTGACATGTAAGTGGATTTGAGACGACAATCAGATAAGCCCTGAACTTATTAAGGCAGGCTCAAAGACCAAATGAGCCTCTCCTGCTCCTAAATTCCATGATCAAACTCAACATCATAGTCTTGAAGCTAAACCTTGCTCTTTTTTGTCTAAGTGAGCTGCTTTGTCTTTTTAAAAGAGGGTTTTCACCATAAGGCCTGGCAAAGTTTTTCATAGCATCTTATCAAACTTGCCTCATTAAGTACTGATCCTACTCCATGATGTCCATCACTTCTGATTCCAGCCCTATTTTACCACATGATATTCCCAAAAAGTCACTTTTTAGTTCTGAGCGAGGGTCACTGGGCCCAAAACTTTAACTCTGATTTTTCTTCACAGATGCTGCCAGACCTGCTGAGCTTCTCCAGCAATTTCTGTTTTTGTTTCTTTTGGTTTTTCCTTTTTCTTACTTCAGTAATCACATTGATGCCAATATTCAAATTGCAAACACCAATGGCACGAAGTGAATCAGCTTTGACCACCTTCTGACTCCTAAAGACTGCACCTTGCATGCATTGTGAATGGACGATGAAATGATTGGAAATTAAATGTAGCTGAGATTTGCAAATGGCTGTATCATTTATTTGTTCCTTTAATGTGCTTGTGTCCAGGAAGTGTAGTTTCTTTGCATTTACCCAGCAAACTAACACTGACTCTGCCCTCGTTGGGTGTTATACCAGGCATTTTCTCGAAAAACATTACATCTGGAGAACAGCAAGTGATGGCAGGGAACATGTAGTGGATAATGTCAGCACCAGGCTCTTTCTGGTCACCAAGTAAAAACCTGGCCCCAGAGCTCCACGTGACGTTTTATCTTGTACTCCTCTGATAGCCCAGTTCCATCCATTCCCCCACCATGCAGAGACCCATCACATTGAATTTCCCCTATGACTGTCTCTCTTGCCCCTCTGACCAGGTGTTACACTTTAATTATGATCATGCTGCCCATCTACTCCCCCCTGTAATGGCCACACTGATGATCTCTGCCTATCAACCCCCAAAACTGTGTCCTCACAACACCTCTAATGTAGTTTTACATATCCCCATACACTTATAGATTCCCCTTGTCACCATCCTGTCTCCACCTACAGACATGTAGATGTCTCTGTTTCCTTCCCCCAGTCAGTTTGGAAATGATTCCCCCCATTGACTCGACATGCTCCTTTTTGTCTTCCTAAACAATCAATGTGCAGACCTGCAGGATTGCTACTTGCTCTGACTGACTTTGATACGTAGTTTGCAGATGGAACTGACCAGATCCTGACCACTATGTTCGCAACTCCCTGATTGATGGTAGACTTCCCTTTACTGCTTGTGATAGCTCTACAGGACTCACTGATGCTCACTCCCTGGACTGTAGTCAGGTGGATGCATGATCTATGAGCATCCAATTGATGACCAGTCATGGTCAAGCCCCTGGAGTGTGCCTGTGGCTGATGGTGTTGGGACTCCTTGACAGACAGCCAAACACTGCCTTGACTAAACTGAGGATTGTCCCCCCATGGTGTTTGACCTGGCCATTTGGTAAATAAAATGCTCTTGTGCGTTTG
Source organism: Chiloscyllium plagiosum (assembly GCF_004010195.1). Lineage (NCBI taxonomy): Eukaryota > Metazoa > Chordata > Chondrichthyes > Orectolobiformes > Hemiscylliidae > Chiloscyllium > Chiloscyllium plagiosum. The sequence continues at coordinate 30,606,449 of NC_057721.1, forward strand.
CTGTGCTGGCAGTTCGCACATGTTGCAGGGGTTATATTGATATCTTGGTGTGGTGTCCATCAAGATCTCATGCCTCCCCCCACAGCCAGACAGATCCCTACTGACAAGCAAGGCAAGCAGCCTGTCTGCATGTCTGCACAAAAGAGAACATTAACACAACTGCATGAGGATTTTTGGCTCAGTCTGAAATGCCAACACTTTAACAAGCATGACCGAGGCAAGGCAAGGTACAACAGGACATGGATACTGTGGGTATGCATGTAGGCACTGTGACAAAGCACTAATATAGCAAGCAAGCGAGCAACCTAGTGGTGCAGCCTGCCCCAATATGTAATGTAGATGTCTGCCCCGATCACAAAATGAACTTGGTGCAGTATTCAATGTTAGTTCCGGTGTGCCTGTTCCTGTGCTTCCAAAATGGCCTGTATCAGAGAGGCACCATGATGATCATGAGAGGCTGGCAAATGCCAATGACAATGGACAAGGACTGCAAGTGGTTAATGTCAATGGATTATACCATGAGATGCTTTGTTTCCATGTGTAGCATGGAGGTCTTTTGGAGTAAAGAATGAGCTGAATCTACCAGATACTTGCTCTGATTTCCAGGTCAAGTTTTCTTGACTTTTGTCTTGCTTGGAATATTTGGCAAGATAGGAAGCTGAACATTAATGAGATGGGATGGGCCATAAACACTCACTCATTTGAACTAGGACACATAGAACAGTTTGAAAAAAAGGGATACCAATTTATGCAGCACGAGAAAAGGGTACTGAGCATTTGAGCCATAATTGACATGGAGATATTGCAAAAACAACTTATTGTCAATTTTAGTCCCCAGATCAGACAGGTAGATTTTGACTGGTCAGGCTGCTGTACTGTTTATTTGCAGAAGTTTACAACATGTGGTCTTTACATTTTTCTAGAAAAGGACTAAAGCTGTTGGAGTTATTTGGAAAGATATGGGACCTTTTTGGACAGGACAGAGTGACACCTTTGGAAGAACTGATGTGTCTTTTGGACGAGGTCAACTGCTCTCTAGGAGAGCTTAAGTGTATTTTATAAATGATAAAAGTAGAACTGCAAGAACGTCAATTGAACTGTCTCGTTGTCACTGGAACTATCAATTTGTCAAGGCATTTACTTTTTTTTGGCCTGTAATTTTTCTTTTAAATTGCACTGTCTGCAGTGTTAAGGAAGTACATGCTATTTAATTTTGCCTGTTTACACAGTGGGGTGCCTGTCAGTTCAAATATTCATTGACAGCTCCATATGATTGTAGAGTACTTGAAGTGGGAATATAAATACAAATTTGAGTTCTTATAACAAACTAATTGAAGTAAGTTAAGTGCAGTAGGTTAATTTTAATCTAAGCAGTGTTTATTCATCAATTGACACCTAAGGACATTACATTATTTCATCTCAACTTTGATTCTGATGTCTGTCCATGGTCGATACTGCATAAGATGGTAGAGAAATTGTGAGGGCAAAGTTGTGGGTAATGGGTTGACCTGAGTTGATTCTAAGTTAGCTTTAATAGACCATAGGTGGAACAGAAGATATATGGGGTTAAAGGGATAAATGGAGACATGAATTGGGCTGGACAGGGCATGGACTGTACACAGAGAAGTGTGGGGTCATGACTGGTGAGGGTGGAAATGATTTTTTTGAATATATTGTTTCTTTAAACTGTTGCAACAAAGTCCCAGATCACAAAGAAGACCTTTTCCACAGCTCACTCTGCAAACAGTAACCCCTGTTGCTACCTCCAAACTCTTTCTAGGAATGGCAGGCCCAACTCGTTTTGTACCCACCTTTCCATCGAATCCTAGAAGGAAAGTTTGACTGTCCAGTGCACTTTCGCTTAATTTATGGAGGTAGAAATTTTTCATGTTCTGCATTGCCAAATTAGAAGCAAAATTTCAGGCATCTATTACTTGGAACAGTAAGATGGTTAAGTTGTGGGTTAGTACACCAGAGGCCTGTACTTTTTTCCCCTAAGTATGGGTTCAACTCCCAACATAAGGGAATTTAAATTTAATGAATAAATACAGCTGGAATAAAATGCTTCAGTCATGATAACCATGAAAAGTGTCTCTGATTCATTCATGTACTCCAAGAATGAAATCAGCTATCCATGTTAGGACTGACATTTACATGACTCCAGATCTAGAATAATGGTGAATAACTTTTAACCACCTCAAAGAGGCTAACAAGCAATGCAGTTATGAAGAATGCTACTCACCACCACCTTCACAGGGGCATTTAGGAATGAACATTAAGGCTTGAGTTTGTCTTGACTTCCATATCTTGTGAATTTATAGAAGAAACAGTGCACCTGGTGGGCTGTTCAAAATGTTAATTTCCTGCACATAGTTTGCTGGTAATGACCCGAAATATATGCCATCGAAAATGTACTCCTTCACTCTAAAAAACAAAGTGTAGGAAGTAAACAATATTGTCAGTAGAAAAATGCATAATCAGGAGTTTTCTGGCAGTATAACTTACTTTCAATCAGAGTCACATTGTTATGGAAAATCACGTGCAAATTCATTAAGAATTCTGAGATTCACATTTAAAAACATTATTGATGCAAGCAAGTAACGTACAAATTAAGTACAAATTTAAATTACTTTGGATACATAAATTGTAACATGGTGGCCCATAATTTTGTTATCACCTATTAGGAGACAGGCAGGACCATAAATACTGGTTTCCAGATAATTATCTATATATGGTATAACACAACTGTGGAATCTTTTCATTCACTCAATTAAGGCACTTTGACTTGTCCATTATCAATAACACAGGCTGTTTTTCAGCTAATGCAGTTTTCTACTGTAACATTTTAAAATTTTCTTTTAGTGTTTGCCTTTGAAGAGTAGAAATTGCATTACCACAAGGATTAATGCATTTTCACACTAATTTTGTATAATATATTGAATAATTGTGCTTCCATGTATTATTAACAATAAAGTGCTTCTACTTCACAAACGCAACATAGAGAAAATAACTATATACAGCACTTAGGCCATTTTATTGCATAACTGCATGCTAGAATAAATGTCTAAAAGATGAATCTATATACCAGTTATATTTTTTGGTTAAACTGAAGTACGAATAACACAAATATTGTCTGATTTTTTGGCCAACTTCAGAAAAGAGCTGTAATCTGACAATGAAAATCCTATTGTGGCAATATTAGGGAAGATTATTTTTCTGCTTGCTTTCACGTTCCTTTCCCTGCTTTGATGCTCCAGTTTAATCTGAAAAATTAAAGCACATGGAATTGGGGTGAGTGTATTGAGATGGATAGAAAATTGTTCAGCTGACAGGAAACAAAAATGAGAAATAATTGTGCACTTTTCTGAATGGCAGTCAGTAACTAGTGGGGTTCTGCAGGGTTTGGTGCTAGGACCCCAGTTATCCACACTGATTTACATGAGGGAACTAAATATGCAGTTAACACAAAGCTGGGTGGAAAGGTGTGCTGTAAAGGGGATGCAGAAGTGTTGCAGTGTGATTTGGACAGGCGAAGTGAGTGGGCAAACGCATGGCAGATACAGCATAGTCTGGGATAAACATGAGGTTATCTACTTTGGGAGCAAAAATAGGGAAGAGGATTATTATTTCAATGGCTGTAAATTGAGAGAGGGAAATGTTTAATGAGACCTTGTTATCCTTTTGCACCAGTCACAGAAAGTAAGTGTGCAAGTGCAGCAGACAATAAAGAGGGCAAACTGTTTGTTGGCCTTCATAGTGAAAAGGTTTGTCTGAAGGAACAACAAAGACTTGCTGGAACTATAAAAGGCATTGTTGAGGCAACATCTGGAAGATGTGTGCAGTTTTGGTCTTCCTATCTGAGGAAGGAAGTTCTTGTTGTAGAGGAAGTGCAGCAAAACTTTACCAGATTGATTCCTGGGATGGCAGGACTGACATATTAGGAGAATCTAACAGGACTAGACAGGTTAGATGCAGGAATAATGTTCATGATGGTGGGAAAGTCCAGATCCAGGACACATGATTTAAGGAAAAGGAGTAAAATTTAGAACTGATGATGACAAATTTCTTCACCCAGAGAATAGTAAGCCTATGAAATTCACTATTTTGAATTTTGTTACATTTTGGTGCAGATAGGCTATTTTGCAATGGGGTGGCAGAGTAACTCAGTGATTGGCATTGCTGACTCACAGGTCCCAGGACACAGTTTTAATTCCAGCCACGGGCAACTCTCTGTGTGGACTTTGCACATTCTCCTTGTGTCTGCGCAGGTTTCCTCCAGGTGCTCCGGTTTCCTCCCACAGCCCAAAGATGTGCAGGTTAGGTGGATTGGCCATGCTAAATTGCCCATAGTGTCCATGGTAAAAACCCATGTGAGATTATGGAGTTTGGGTGGGATGCTGTTTGGAGTGCAGATTTGATGCACTGAATGGCTTTTTTGTGCACTGTATGGATTCCATAGTAACTCGTGAACTCAGGATTTAAGAACAAAGAACAAAAAGAACAAAGAAATTTTACAGCCCAGGAATAGACCCTTCAGCTCTCCAAGCCTGAGCTGATCCAAATCCACTTTATAAACCTATTTACTGTAAATTTATTGTAGCTCTTTTAGCTAAAGGGATCAAGGGAGAGAAAATTTCACTGCTAATGGTTAAAAGTGTGTGAAATTAATAAAACTGATACTAGAATTGATGTGAGGATTGGAATATGGATGTTTTATCATCCTCCAGAAGCAGACCCAATATTCTCCTATGAGGGATATGGTTCTTAGATTAGATTCCCTATAATATGGAAACAGGCACTTTGGCCCAACAAGTCCACACTGTCCCTCGAAGAATAACCCACCCAGATCCATTCCCCCCTGTTATATTTACCCCTGATTAAGGCACCTAAAACTATAAGCAATTAGCATGGCCAATTCACAAGACCTGCACATCTTTGGATTGTGGGAGGAAGCTGGAGGAAACCCATGCAGACACGGGGAGAATGTGCTACCTCCACACAGACAGTCATCCGAGGCAGGAATGAACCCGGGTCCCTGACTCTGTGAAGTAGCAGTGCTAACCACTGAGCCACCATGCCACCCTAACTTCTCTCATAGTGGGTGATGTCAGGCATATCTTCACACACCCTGGCTCTTTGGTGCGACCACCAAGTATATGAGTCTTTCCGCAGATATCTGCTGACTGGTGGGAATGATAAATGGTAGGATGGGACTGGAATCAGGTGAGAATCAACTGTAGAGGCAGGTAAGTTAATGAGGTGAGTTTGGTAAGAAACAACAATAAATCTCGTGAGGAAACCCTGCACGAAACTAAATGAAATTACATTTAGCCAAGGAAACATAAGATGCAGCCGCAGCTGACTGTGGTAGACTCACTGTTAAGCTTGATTCACATCTTACTCGATAATGATACTTTTAAATCGGAGTGTGTGGACTTTGATCAACAATAACCCTGGCTGATTTGCATATTACTTAGTCTGAGGGTGCTGAGATCAATTATGATCATATAATGTTGACAAGCAGAAAAAGACCAGCTGGTTCATCAAAACTACTCCACATCTCATCATTAATCACTTATCCCAACAATCATTAAGGTTGATTTTACTCCCCATAAATGTAGGATAATAACATGACATCCTAATAGATTGTAGGAGTTGTGGTGGAAATTCTCTCAACCATTGCCAGTTTCTATAATTTTCAAACCCATTGCCATCAATATAACGTAAATGTACAAGTATGTAACTGGAAGCTGACATCTACTATTTTGCATTCATTCAGGCAATATAAATAATACATTCTTTCAATCTGTTAATAAATAGGAACATATTTGCAATTAATTTTATATTATGTTTCCTAATATATACTTCTATGACTTTTTAAGTGCTGAGCAACATCACAGTATTTGTAGGTTTGTATAAGTGTCTCAATATATATGTAAGTCCCAATATGTATGCATGCCATAAGAGATGTGAAACATTTCTTAACAATTATCAGGTTTTGCTGAAATCATTTAATGAACACAATTATCTTATTATGGTTATTAACAATCACATGTTTAGCAGTATATTTTAATTTTCATAATTTATGACAAGAAAAAAAATCTCGATTTGCCTCACAACAGCTCTCTTTGTCATCAACTCTTTAGTAATTCTGTTATTTCACATATAAATGGAGTTTTTGCAACTTTATGCATTGAAATAAGACATCTTGTCATTCTTCAAGACTCAGATGGCTACATACCAGATCAGCCAATCTCTTCTGCTATGACAAATCTGTTTTGTCAGAAATCAGTCTATTAAATCATCACAGTAATCTGACTGTAGCCAGCACATTTTTACTTTGGTAAAGAGGCCCAGACTGCACACAGTATTCGAGGTGTGATCTGACTAAGGTCCCTGACTATTCAAGAAGACAATTCCTTGTTTCTGAAACGCCCCCCCCCCCCCCCCACCCCCGAATGAAAGTCAACATCATTTGCCTTCCTAACTGCTTGATGCAGACTACTTTCAGTGACCAGTGTACAAGGACACCAAGGTCCCTTCATACTTCAACTTCTCTCACAATTTAAATAGTGCGCTGATATTTTGTTTTTCCGACAAAAACTGGATAAATTCACACTTATCTACAGGATACTACATCTGCCATGTATTTTCATACTCTCACAATCTAAATCACTCTGAAGCCTCTTTATGTCCTCCTCAGCATTCACTCCTACTTTTGAACTGACAGTAAATTAGAAATATTGTACTTGATACACTCAAAAAAAAATATGTGGTTACACACTTGTTCATGCCTTCCACTCTGGAAACAACCATTTATTCCTACCCTCTTTTTCCTGTCTGCCAAACAATTCTTAATCCATGTATGTATATTGCAATCAATCATATGTTGTTTGATTTTGTACAATAACCTGTCATGCCGGACCTTATCAAAAGCTTTCCGAAAATCCAAATAAACAGCCTGCTTGATTATACAACATCACAAATATTCACTCCCTCATTTTCTCTCTTCCCCACCTCACGAATACACTGTCACAGCACCATGCAAAAGTTCTCAAGGTTCCTTAGACATCACCTTCCAAACTATAAATTGGCATTGTTATCTTCACAGCTGGTGGCAATACAGTTCTTGCACTGCTATGTGATTGCACCTGGGCCTGTTGCACGTGATGTATTTCAGTGAGGACATTCTGAGTGAGGTCGATGCATCTGACACTGTGTTCCAGCTGAGGTACAAGTGGGAAACTTGGCTCTACAATACTGCAATAGAGCACATGCCAAAATTGATGATGGCCTGCCACATAGTGTGCAACTAACCTATCATGAGCAGGCAACCTGTGTCACCAGATAAACTGAGAAGGAAGAAGCAGAGGAAGAAGAGCAGGCAACCGCCACAATCCTTTTCTGACCGAGATGCCTTTGATCGGCCTCAGCCAACTACAAGATCACGAAACGTCTCCCCAATTCCCTGTTCACCAACATTCTCACATCCTCCATTATTGACTGAATAAATCAGTGCTTGGCCATAACACAGAAGTCATGACAAAATTTATAAATCAAAATGTCATATTGAATAAAAATCTTCATGTGCATTCCCTTAGTACTAGTCTTTCCTCTGTCTTTGCCTGTCATCAAGATCAAACAGATTGTTATCTCAGTGGCTACAATGTAATTGTTGAAACTTAAGGCTAGTTTCTTTCAGCCATGGATTCTGCAGCTGGAAAGCCTGGCTATGGACTGCATCCTGTCTCAAGTAGCAGCAATCATTATTGACTCATTCCAAAACAAGAAAAAAAACTTTTCAAATATATATTTCTAAGTGGTTACATCTGCTGTACAGCATATTCATTATATTCAGTATTTAAATGTGAAAGTTTGGCCATATTACTGAAGCATTGTGAATAAAACACACACACAAAAAATTGGTTACTCTTGCAATAAAAGGATAACATATATTTTCAACATCTGAAGTATGATTTCAGGACAATTAGGAAAAGGATTTCTGAAAATTTCTTTATCAAACAACCACTATATTTTGATTTATATCTGTCATCAATTTCTTTGTCTGTGCAGACTTTTTTGAAATGTTTCAATTCATAACTTTCATATTGAAATTGAGCAATCCAATAGTGCAGGGCTTTTGGAGAACATCTGCCCACCAAACAATTGTTTAGTTGTTCAAATAGATATTGCTGAACCCGACAACTCCATTACTTGGAGAGTCATTTAGTACTGAATTCATTATACAGCCTAGATTAATCTCCAGTTTCTAGAGCTACACTTGTTTGAACATTTCTGTTCTACAATGGTCATTCTAATGGCTGACACGAGATAACAATCACATTTCTTCTTAATTTAGTTCCCCTTCCATTAACAATGGCCTTCCATAATGTAGAGATCTCAAGAGACCAAGATTTCCTTGACCATGATACGGTACTGCACAGATTCCAGAGCAAACACGCTGAGGGTTAGAAGTTGTTAGAATAGGAGAGTTTACTGTGCCTTTCATCATGAACCTGAGCATTCTCAAAAGTGCACAACAGGAATGAAATGGTTGCCACCATTCTCTGTGCAGGTGTGACATGTAATTCAATAATTGAGGAAAGGGGCGGCAGTACATACTATTCAAAGGGCTCTTAAATGGAAACAATACTGGTCACAAGCCCATGAAAAGTATAATACACAGGCATCAGGCAGGCTACTCCCTTGCCATCCTATGCTGCATCTCCATGGCACAGCCACTTCTGGATAAAGTTTTGATGTCTACACTATTGCTCACATGGGGAACCAAACATTAGGACTTTTGAATTAGTAGAATCAAATGTTTCACCAGAACTCAATATGTACACATTGTTGCCCCTGCTTGCAGACGATGCTGTAGTTGTTCAGCGCAGACCACCATCTATTGAGTGTTGTATGTGGCCATGAACTGCTGCCTGATAGTGTGAAAATGTGTTTAGTGCCTACACAGAGAGACTCACAAGCAAGTCACAGAAGGATAATGCCAAAAACATGATAGACATCTACTTTTTGCAGAAAAGCCTTCTTCACCTATGCCACTACAATATGATTTCTTCTTTCTCTCCTTCCTACTGTGTCTAAGTGTGTTCCCTGGTTCTGCAGCTGTGATGGAATGAACCCACTCTGTTGTAGAAATTGTCAGCCCTAAACCTTTCATAGCGCCACCCCAGAATCACATAAATCTCATCAAGCTAGACAAGCAGAAGGTCTCCTTACCAGAAGCAAGTTGACCTTCCTCATCATGGGTTTCCAGTGGTTGCAGGAGTCAGGGAGAGTAATAATGGAGGTCCTAGTACCTGGCACTTCCCAGTAGTGCCCTATTTCCTCATGAGTACTTTGAACCCAGACAAGGGTTAGAATTTCCTTCCCTCAGTCACTATACCCTTGGTTCTGGGAACTAATGGGTGGTGCCTTTAGTGGGATTGTGTGTGTGTGTGTGTGTGTGTGTTTGTGAGAGAGAGAGAGAAGATACTGTATTTGTTTTTCCACGGCAGCTGCCAATCTGTCCATGGAGATACTGGATGGTCACATGGTTAACTGCACTGCTGAGCAATGAGGGTCTATTTGTTTTGTACACCTGGCTGCTGCCTCTACACTGCCCTCTGCATTTGGATGAAGTCCCTAATTACCAACAGCATGGCGTCATCTTCTTCCTGGGGTTGAGTAGGTGCCAGGTCTTATGCACTGCTCTAAGTACCAGCCGTCAGGGCCGTTTCTTTCTCTGCCAGCTTCAGAGTTATTGTAGCGAGGTACTCACCAGATTGTGCTCCCTCTCTCTCGATGTCTTCAGGTCCCACTTAGGTGTTTATATCTGGGATGCTGGGGGAATTTGCCGATGGTTCCTCATTTCTCCACACCCTTGCAAATCTGGAAGACAAAGAGAGAGAAGATATCACAGTCAGTGGTTGGAAGTGGTGTGCAATGTTTAAGTATATTAGTGGCTTAAATAGCAGTGAAACTTAGAAACATGGAAAATAGGAGCAGGAGGAGGCTATTCAGCTCTTCAGTCTTGCTCTGCCATTCTATATGATCATGGCTGATCATTTAACTCAATAGCCTGTTCCCACTTTTCTCCTAAATTCTTTGATCCTTTGATCCTATTTAGCTCCAACTGCAATATCTAATTCCTTCTTGAAATCGTACAATGGTTTGGCTTTGACTGCTTTCTGTCGTAACAAATTCTACAGGCTCACCACTCACTGCAAGGAGCAATTTTTCATCATTTCAATCCTAAATGGTTTACCCTGTATTTTTATATTGTAACCCCTGGAATCCCCTGCCATCAGGAACATTCTTTTTGCATCTACCCTATCTACTCATGTTAGAATTTTATAATTTGGAGGTGTCGGTGCTGGACTGGTGTGTATAAAGTTAAAAATCATACAACACCAAGTTTTACAATCACCTGATGAAGGAGCAGTGCTCTGAAAGCTAGTGCTTCCAAATAAACCTGGTGTTGTGTGATTTTTAATGTAGAATTTTATAGGTTTGTGTGAAATCTGAACTCCAGCAAATATAATCCTAATCAATTCTACCTCTCCTCATACATCAGTTCCACCATCCAAGCAATCAGTCTGGTGAGCCTTCGCAGCACTCCCTCCAAATCAAAATATCCTTCCTCAGATAAGGAGACCAATGTTGAACAGAATACTGATTAGATTAGCTGCAGTGTGGAAACAGGCCATTTGGTCCACTAAGTCCACACCAACCCTCCAAAGAGCAACCCACCCAGACCCAATTCTGTCTGACTAATGTGCCTAACATTACGGGGTAATTTAGCATGGCCAATTCACCTAACCTGCATATCTTTGGATTGTGGGAGGAAACCATGCAGACACAGGGAGAATGTGCAAACTCCACATAGACAGTCGCCCAAGACTAGAATTGAACTTGGGTCCTTGGCATGGTGAGGCAGCAGTGCTAACTACTATGCCACCATGCCACCCTTTTTGTTGTGTGCTTTCACCAAGGCTTCGAATAACTGCAGCAAGAAATCCCTGCTCATGTACTCAAATCCACTCACTTTCAAGGCCAACTTACCATTTGATTTCTTTACCATCTGCATCACCTGAATGCTTACTTTCAGTGACTGGTGTATGAGGACACGCAGGACATGTTACCCATTCCCCTCTTTCAATGTTTAGCCACTCAAATAACAATCAGCCTTCTTGTTTTTGCTACCAGAGTGTATGACCTCACATTTATCCACATTATATTGATCTGCCTTGCATTTTCCTACTCAGTTTGACCAAATTACTCTAAAGTGTGGCCTACATTGAAGTACTTAAACATTTCATAAGATATAGATGTCCCAGCATGGTTGCGAAAGCAGTCCTGATCTTGTCCTACTTTGGCCAGGATTCTTTGGCAGGGTGAGCATGTGATATTGGACCACTCCTGCCACTATTCAACCTCCCCCCCACCCCCCCAACCCCCCAGCCCCCACTTTACCTGCGCTCTCTACAATATTATGGCTGTCATCTCCTGTAATGAGAAAAGACGTGTGTGGGGGGGGGGGGGAAGAGGGGCAGATTGTGATGACAGTGAGTGGCATGGCTGTTGGTCCTGAAGCATGTGAGAAAATATGGTAAGGAGTTCCAAAAGACTGAAGAGGCAGCATGGAGGGTAATAAGGTTTAAGGTATGAGAGGCTGAGGCAGAAGAATAGGTGAGTGCATGTGGTGCAGGCATTGGGAAAGATGTTGATGGGAAGTGTGTATAGTGACACTGATAGATTGATCGTCAGCAGGCAGAAACAAGAGCATAATGACTTATCCTGGTCGAGCAAAGAAGGTTGTTGACTTCATTTCTGCAAGGCATGTTTGGTAAGATAGGACAAGAAAAGCCACAAGGCCACATAACAAGAACCCATCCAAAAAACTCAATACAACTCATACTTAGCCAAATAAAAATTCAGCTGTCCGTCGGGTCTAATTGACTGCTATTTGATTTCAGTTTGTTGCTGAAATCATAAAGTTAAAGACCTTCCTTGAAAAAATAATCTCACAGATTTTCTTCTTCTTCTCCAGAACTCAAAATTGTAGGGCCATGATCTCTAAAAGGTATTTTGGACAATAACAGAAGTTAAACTAAATTGAACCGTGATACTTTCCAGACTGTACACACTTCATAGGACAGCCAAAATTAAGTTTCTGAGGATATTTAAACCATTTTCTCCAATTTTTAGAATCTCATCTCCCATATCACATCATTTCCCAACAAAGCAAGAGAAGTGTCAGAACTCAGTTTCTGTGACCTAACAGGTACTTAGTTATGTCACATATGGCAAACCATAACTTTGATTTTTTTAAGTTAATTAAACTAAACTTAAATCTTCCTCTTCTTAGACAGTCCATCAGGATTGAGGATGACTTTTTTTCCCATTCTGATATTATGGCTCTTGAGGTGACAAAACAGTCCAATGCTGGATCTGCAATCCCTGCCACAATTGGCCAAGTGAGTGTTTGCTGAAGCAGGTGGGAAAAATGCCCAAGTTTGCTCTCTTTCTGCTAGTTTGTGTTTGATCTTCACCTGCATTTGCCAAAGATGCTCAAATTGGTTTGTTTAAGTTTGATTTATTGTTGTCACATGAACCCAGATACAGTGAAAAGTGTTGTTTTACATGCTATACACGCAGTTCATGCCATGTAAAATGTATCACGGTAGCAGAACAGACTGCAGACTACAGTCTTATAACTGCAGAGAAGATGCAGAGAGAGATCAGAATTAACATTTGACAGGACAATTAAAACGTTTGATAACAGCAGAGAAGAAACTGTACTTCCTATGCTTCTTCTCAAATTTGAGGAGGATTTGGCTAGAGATTCACGAATCATTCAAGGTGTTGCATTTTTTTCATGCAAGTTTTAAGGACATCCTTGAAGCTTTAATCTTTATCACAAAATGATATAGATGAACTATTCTTTAATTTGAACTCTACTATAATTGCTGTAGATTCATATCATTTAGCCACAAAATATATATCTTCTCAAACTTATGCTTAATTATAACCAGGGACTGATGGCACACAGAGAGCTGATGAGGAGTATATTTCCTTCAAATTCTACCGTAATCCAGCAAAAAAGGCATTTAATTTTACTTGTTCATTGTTGTGTATAGTTACTGTTTCTTACTAATTCATCAGTGATTAATCATGATAGGATTGACATGAGCTTTCTAAGAGATCAAGGGTTATAACAGTGACCATGTGATATCCATCTATACAGATAATGGACTTTTCACAGCAACTGTCCTTTTGTCCTGACTCACCCATTGCTGCAGCTGTATTGGAAAACAAAGCAAAGTTAGCTTGCTTGAAAATTTCCAACGTCAATCAATATTTACAACTTTCACAATTAAACAAAATTAACATCATTCTTTTCTGATTATAAAGTTGCCAATTGAATCCGTTTACTTCTTTTTTAATTATTATACATAGATATTCTTTGTGTGCTATCTGCCTGAAAATTCTAAACTTATTTGATTTTGTGTAATGACGCATATATTCAGGCAAATGACAAAAAGCTTTGCTAAATGTATATGTTTTAGAGGGAAAAGAGAATTAATGTTGCTGATGTAATTCATAGAGATGAACTAACCAAATAGTGACAAAATTGCAGAGGATTGGTTGAATAATGTATGAATGCATTTTCATAGCGTTAAATCAGCAACAATGTATAAATGAGAATTGCAAGTTTATGAACTTCTTTTGTAGCATCTGGTTCACACAGCCTGATGTATTTTTCCTTTTTCTCATCCCTGAAAACTATCAATAACTCCACTTCTACAGCTAAATGCAAAATAATGACCCTGGGCTTTCTTTCAGAAATTTAATTAGGTCTCTAAGTAGTGCACTGAGTGACTGTACTGAATGGTGTAAAGGTAACAATGTAGCTCACAAAATTATCAAAATGAATGTCTCATTTATGCTTTTGGCTGATAATTGCTGCATCAATGCCACAATAGTACATGAGCTAAAACAGAGGCATTGATGTTAGCATAAAGGAACTCAACTGAAATGGAGTTTGTTGGGGAATATTTGGGATATTTGTGCTCCCATCCACTCCTGATAACTTGTACGCATTGCTCCTCCACTTGTAGTTGATGTAATAAGCTTTAAAGTGTAAGGCTGAATGCATGAAACCTCTTGTGCTGGGATGAATTGCTGCCAGAAAGCCTGACAACATGTAGACAGAATGATGCTCTTCTCCAACTGTACCATCAAAATGCTCTCATTAGATCTTATTTCTTTCACTCACACTACACTTAAGTGCATTCCCTAGTTTCACAGCTGGAATCAAGTGAGACTGATGTCAAGGCCATTTGTCTTGGAGGTTTAGTTGGGTAACCCTGGGGCAGTTATATCTTGACAGGTCTGACATGCTGGGTGTCTGGGGCATGGTGACCCTCCACAGCTTTAACTTACAGCAGTTTGACAAAGACTAGCAGGGTGGTGCTAGAAGGCCCAGTCACCTCTGCAGTGTCGTAATTGGAAACTGCCGATGAGCCGGTGTGGCTACTCCTCCGGCTGTGGTATTCCTGGCTCTGCCTTGTCTCCTTGTGAAGAGTGGGCACCTGGACAGAGGTTAAGATTCCTCGATCCACCTGTCACCATGTAGACAGTTCTGCTGACCAGCGACTGTGGTGATGAATGATGGTGATGGCTCCCCACACTGCCCCTAACAGTACCATCATGTCTCCCAATGACTTCCACCAGCTTTTCAGTAAAGCCAGCCAGATGCGGCTCTTCCCTTTACTTTTAGATGAAACCACAGGGTCATTGCCTGCCTGAGGCTGAACACATGTCTGGTCTCTGGCAGTCCTCCAAGTGTTAAGAGCCTGGACTGTTTCTTCCTCGATCGGCTGTTGAGCTGTTGCATTGATGTGCTCACCATGATGTCTAAACTTCACACTGAGAAGTCTGTTTCTGGACTGATGTAGGTGCAGGAGATACCCCTGTTAGCACTTCCTCTGAGGCCTCATTGTCATACTCTGAGGTTCAGGTTATTAGTTGCAGGGAATTTCTCATCAATGGTCATGAGTAAGTGTGTGGAACCTGCAAGACAAATTCAAGACAAAGTATCAGTATAAGGGTTAGATTAGTTTGCGATTTCAGTAGAGTTAATGGGAGAATAGGAATAGCATACATATTGGTACTTACGCATTTGGTAGGACAAAGATGCTCTCAATACTCCCACAGGAGCAGTTATGTTTTCTGCTCTGAGGTCCAAAATCCTTTCCTCCCCGCCAGCTCCCCCCAATGAGAAAAATTCTGGATAGTATTTTTGATTACACTTTCCATCAATTTACTGATAATCAAGGGTAGACTAATGAGGCGGTAATTGGCTGGATTGGATTTTTCCTCCTTTTTGTGCACTGGGCAATTTTCTACTTTGTCATATGGATGCCAGTGTTGTAACTATACTCAAAGTGATCAGTGAAGGGAGCAGCAAGATCTGGAGCACAAATCTTCAGTACTATTGCCAGAATGCTGTCAGGGCCCAAAGCCTGCAGTGAATGGACTGAGACATGTATATAAATTATTGAAGATGGCAGGGGACTTTCAGAGCCTGGCTTTTAACATATTTGGTATCCTGGGCGTTATCAATGGAGCATAGAATATAAAAGCAAATATAAAAGCTAAACTTGCAAAAAATATTGATTTGGCCTCAACTCGGATTTTGCATATAACTTAGCAGCTCGCACTTTAGGAAAGATGTGAAGGCATTAGAAAGGGTTTCAAACATTGATTCTAATAATTGGAGTCCATATTAACTTAGAAAGATTGAAGAAGTTGGGAGATGAGACATTGCTTATCAAGGTATCTTTGACATTGTGACTAAGATATTTACCCATGTAATTTCAGGCAACGATATATGCTCAATTGATTTTTGAAGCTTCTACTTTAAAATATTACAAATTCATATTTATGTATATTTGGGAAAGGCCTGAAGCTCCTGCAGGTGTGAAGATTCTTTGAGTGTGTCAATTATATAAAGAATGAAATGAAGATGGAGTTAGTTTCTGAAATGCAATTGCAAAGAAGCTTTAATATAAACGATTCAATTACAGACAGCAGTCAATTTTTCCATATTTGTTCTACTCATTCTCTGATACTAACCTAACCTAATCCATCTTTAATTTGTCCTTTGCTTCACAGGTTCATTAAATTAATGAAACATATTGCTGTCTTTAACTATGTTCAATACTGCAGCATATCTGTTTATGCTTTGGACATATTTGAAACAAATTTAAAGTAGGTTTTATTGGTACATTCAGCTTAGCCAAGCAATTGGAAAGGGAATTTCATCAATATGCAAAGGAGTTGGTTATACTCCTAATTAATGTTTGTGAAGTACAAAAATGCCAAATGATTTTGTGAATGCACATTTTGAAATGCACAAGGGACAGATTATCTGCAATGTTAGAGGTTGCATAGACACTAAAAGCTATTGTGTCTGTGGCAAAATGTGTTTTCCCATTCCACTCCAGGGAAAAATATGGATTTTCTGTCAGTATATTGTTCTGTGTTTGAGAAGTCATCATTCTTCAGAAACAATTGATTTCTAATGTTGAAGTTGCACAGGAGTGTTGTTGCAGGTCGTCATGATATTTGGAAGGTCAACAATAGTTTGTTGGTAGTGATAACTGAAAATTAAAGAATATGGCTAAATAGAAAAAGAAAACTAATTTTAGGTGTTACATTGTTAGGTGAAAGTACCTCATGGATTCTTTAAAATTTGATCAAAATTAATACAATAAGACACATGCACTTTAATATGAAGTAAATTTATTATCCTAATCTATTAAATATATATTCAAGACATATGCAAACTAATGAGTGAATCCATTATCTTAAAATACATTATAGACATACATCATATGTATACTTACAAACTAGTGAGTCTCACGTGCCTTCTTTCTGTCAGGAACTTTAGCACTTGGAGCGCTATCTCAGAATCTATGGCAACTGAATCCTGGTGGTGAAAAGTCTGATCAGTCGGGCAAACTTTCTTACATTAATACTATTCTGAATCTCAGATTACACACTCAATTTCCATTTTGCAATGCTTTAAGTACTATCTGAACATTCCATTCTATAGATAATAAGTTGAAAGTTTCTCCAGGTGACTGTGTCTTGATGATATAAAAGAATGTTACCCTTGAACAATCAAGGTTATGCAACTACCTCCAAGCCAAACCAGGCATTTATTTTTTACACCAAGCCTGTTTTTATATATTTTTCAACATTGGTACAATTATTCATTGTTCTGAGCAATTAACCCTTAATGATTAACCCTTAATGGTCTGGTTGAAAGATTTTTTTTAAGCCCAACACTACAGGTGTCTCCAAACATTTTTAAGATTAGTGTTCTCAGTTTCATACACTTTGCTTGAAATTCAGAAGTAAATATGTTAACATATATACAAAAATATAAATTAGGAGCAGGAGTTGGGCTCTCGAGTGCACTGCACTATTCGATGAGATCATGGCTAATCTGATTACTCCACAGTTTCATGTACTCCCAATAAACATTCATGCTTTAGTTATCACTAGCTCTGCCTTCAAAATTTTCAAATACCCAACCTTTTTCTCGAAATAGAGGTCCAAGGACTCATTACTATCTGTGAGAAGAAAGAAATCTTCTCACTTCTTTCTTAAATGGGTAACCTTATTTTCAAACAGCAACCCCTGGTTCTGGAAATTATCCCCTACATTACGAGCTTTTATTTTCCACATCAACTTTTGTGATGGCACTTTACTAAATGCTTTCTGGAAATCTAAGTATAGTGCATCCACCTGTACAGGCAGGTGTGATCTGTTTAGAATGGTCAGCATAGATATGATGGGCCAAAGAGCCTGATCCTGTGCTGCATTGTTCAATGTTCCATGTTATGTCTAAGAACTTAATGTAACTTGTACCTGTTGCTATCATGCAACAACCATATATATTTTAAGCCAATTGTGCTCTTTTAATAAGATTCAATAATGGTTTATCCTCTGTGACTGAACTCAAAATAGATTCCAAGATCCAGAAGGGAAAGAAGAATTGCGAGCAGCACTCTATCCTAACTCCAAGTCATTAGTAGTTGGTATAAAATGATGATCAGCAGTGGGGAGTGTTGCATAAATATCTCAAGGTTACAATAGTGCAAAACAACCTATTCAGCCAGGAGAAAAAGCATTCAGAAAAATCTGAGTTTACCACTTTAAGAACATTATCACTTTAAGAAACACAGCTGCAAATGCTTAAATGCAGAAACAATCAGCAAGTTTCATGGAAAGTACAGCAGGATAAAGCAGCACTCCAGAAGAAAACCTTTACTTCAAAGCTGGTTAGAGATATAGGGAAAATAGTGCAGACAAGAAAAGGGAACAAAATTTCATCACATTAAAAACTGATAAAGTTCTCAGAGTAAAAGAATGTATTTACAACAGTTTAAAGTTTAGAAATCACTTCTAAGAGGGAGAAATTGTAAAAGGACCAAAAGAACAGCCTAAAGGACCAGATTTGGAAGGATAGAAAGTGATCAAGAGTGTTTACCGTTCAAAACAATCATCATCACCATTGTGAGCAGGCTGCAAAAGGCATAGCAGAACAAGGATCATAGTATTAAGGTATGCTTATGCTGCAGTAATAGAATAGTCTAAAATTAGAGTTAAGGTGACAAAAGGGGTAATTTAAAAGATTTTGTATACAGTATCTGATGGAAAAATTTAGTTCAAGAAACTGTAGGATTGTGATAAGAGAGAGCATTCAAAATTCAAAGCAGATAGAAGATTTCTTAAGACTACAGCCACAGAAACTAATTTAGAAGATTATGCAAGGGTGACATGTTTTGTTTTAGACGGAAAGTTGAGTAAACCTCCATTTGGCCTTGAATCATAGAATCACTACAGCGTGGAAGCAAGCTATTTGGACCATTGAGTCTCAATTGACCATCTAAACAGCATCCTGCCCAGACACTATCCCTGTAACCATGTAATTCCTGCAGCTAATCCAACTAGCCAGCACATTCCTGCACACTGGGCAATTTAGCATGACTAATCACATCTTTGGACTGTGGCAGGAAATCAGGGCACTTGAAGGAAACCCACGCAGACACGAGGAGATTGTGTAAACTCCACACAAACAGTCATCCAAGATGGAATAGAATCTGGGTGCTGTGAGGGAGCAGTGCTAACCTAGAAATTGGAAATCTACATTTTGGCTGGGACATGTGAAAATCACCAAAAGCATAAAATCATTAGATTGACTGATTGTGAAAGAGCACAAAAATCCTCAGTAAGCTATTCAGAGGTAGAGTATTGTTATAATATGGAATTCAAAATTTTATAGATAGAAATTATTATAGCATCACTGCAATACTTAAAGCATAGCAGGCAAAGAAAATACTGCAACATTGCTATTTCACAGAATGCAAAAGTTCAAAGAAACTCGAAGATGAGAATTATATAGCAGTTTCTATTCAATGGCAGACTGCAAGCTTTAAAGCTATCAATATTTTCTTGTTATAAAATCATTAACTCTTTGAAGAAAACAGAAACAACTATATTTAGATGCCATAGATTTAAATCAGCTTTCAAATAATAAGTAACTACAGGAAAAAATGGCAAGAGAAATATTCTCAACATCAAGAATTAATGTCAGAAATAATCAAACAGAATGCAGCATTAGACATCGTGGTGAAAACTGTTCTTATAATATAGAATTGTTACAAAGTTTAAAATGAATTTTTAAGCTGAGCAAGTAAATAAAATAATTTTTCAACATGTCCTACAGCACATGACCCTTGAAAGGGTAGGGTTTTACAGAAAAGATCAGAATCCATGGGAATTCACAGATAACTGAATTAATGATCTCTACAGATCAGTTGAAAGTTAACAATGGAGTTTTGATATCAAAATTCTTAAAACAGAATTATTAATGAATCTTTATCAGATTACCAACACCTGCAAGTTCCCCTCCAAACTGCCCATCATCCTGACTTGGAAATGTATGACAATTTCTTCACTGTTGCTTGGTCAAAATCTTGAAAATCACTCCATAAGGGCATTGTATGTCAACTTACAGTATATAGATTGCAGAGTTCAAGAAGTTCAAGGCAGCTCACTGCCACCTTCTCAAGGGTACCTAGAGATGGGCAATAAATACTGGTCAGCCAGCAATGCCCACATGTGAAAAGTATTCATTACAATCTAGGGAAGATCAGGCTTTGAGTAAAGCTATTCAAATTTTTTCTAAGCCAAAACCAGGAAGAATCACAAAAAGTCCTGAGAGGAATAGTATCACAAGACACCAGTAACCTATCCACTTAATAAGGTACGACACTTTACAGACACTGGTGACAAGATATTGTAATGTTTCAGCCAAACAGCATATATTCAGAATGAATGTTCCCTGCTGTGGAACACACAACAAAATCAGAAATACAAATGGTGTCAATATGTCAAAAGAAACCATTTGTAAAACAATAGATAATTTGCAGGGCATGGTCAGATTTAGGGCACAGCTTTAGAGCAGCAAAATGCCATTGGCTTACTCATATAAAAAAAGTTATTGCAATACAATCTCACTCATCGGAAAATTCACCTAAGGCTCCCAAGGTGAAGTAGGTGATTCAATTAACCCAAGTTAAGAAAAACTTGTTATGGTCCAACATTTCATTCTATATCAAGAAATCAATGTAGCCAGAGTCTTGGAGTCAATGAGATATACAGCATGGAAACCTTCTGTCCAACGCATCCATGCTGACCAGATATTCTAAACTGATCTATTCCCATTTGCAAGTATTTGGCCCATATTCCTCCAAACCCTTCCTATTCATATATCCACTCAGACACCTTTTAAATATTGTTACTGTACCAGCCTCCACAACCACCTCTGGGCAGCTCATTCCATAAATGCACCATCCTCTGTGTGAAAAAAAACTGCCCGTTAGGTCCCTTTTATATTTTTCCCCTCTCACCTTAAACCTGTGACCTCTCATTTTAGATTCCTCAGGGCAAAAGACCCCATCGATGCCCTCATGATTTTATAAACCTCTGTAAGGTCACCACTTAGTCTCCAATGTTCCATGGAAAATAGCTCCAACATAGTCAGCCTTTCCCTGTTGCTCAAACTCTCCAACAGTGGCAACATTCTTGTAAATCATTTCTGGACTCTTTGAAGTTTCTTAATTTTCCTAAATCAGGGAAACCAGAACTGAACACAGTGTACCAAAAGTGGCCTTACCAATGTCCTGTACAGACACAACTTGTCCTCCCAATTCCTATAATCAATGCACTGAACATTAAAGGGAAGTAACTTGCATCTCAAGGTCTCTTTGTTCAGCAACACTACTCAGGACCTTACCATTAAGTGTATACATCCTGCCCTGATTTTTCAGACTGGTTTAGTTACAATGCTTTTGTTCCTTTCATTGAGATAATGAATGGAAACTGTACAAATTGAGGCCCGATCCACAGATTATTGTGGTATTCCGATCATCACATCTTGCCAATCAACAAAGACATGTTTGTACGTAGTATTTGTTTTCTTCCAGCCAGGTCCAGGCAGCACCCAAGGAGCAGGAGAGTCACTGTTTCAAGTGTGAGGTCTTCATCAGGAATGAGGGGGTGGCCCAAGGGAGCTGAGAGATAAATGGGGAGTGGGGGTATGGGTTTGAGGGCAAGGTAGCTGGGAATGTGATAGGTAGATGAAGGTGGAGGCGTGATGGTGTTGGGTTAGAGAGGAGGGTGGAGCGGATAGGTGGGAAAGAAGATGGACAGGTAGGATAATACACTTCCTCCAGACTAAAGGGGTAGCCATGGGCACGTGTATGGGCTCCAGCTATGCCTGCCACTTCATCAGATATGTGGAACAGTCCATTGTCCACAACTACAACGCACCATTCCCCACCTTTTCTTCCACTAAATCGATGACTGTATCGGCGCTACCTTGTGCTCCTATGAGAAGGTTAACAGTTCATCAACTTCACTAACACCTTTCACCCCAAACTCAACTTCACCTGGACCATCTTGGACACCTTCCTCCCCTTCCTGGACCTCTCCATCTCCATTTCCGGTGACTGACTAACATGGACATCTACTTCAAACCCACTGACTTCCACAGCTATCTGGACTACACCTCCTCCCACCCTGCCTCCTGCAAAAACTCTATTCTTTACTCCCAAAAATTCTGCCTCCACCACATCTGCTCCCAAGAGGACCAATTCCACCATAGAAAATCCCAAATTCAAAGGCCACAATTTCCCCTCCTATGTGGTTGGTGATGCCCTCTAGCGGATCTCCTCCACTTGCCACACCTCCGCCCTTGAACTCCAATCTTTCAATCACAACAAGGACAGAATCCCCTGGTCCTCACCTTCCACCCCACCAATCTCCGGATACAACATATCAGTTGGGGAACACTTCAGTGGTCCAGGACATTCGACCTCGGACCTTCAGGTGACCATCCTCCAAGGTGGACTTCGGGACAGGCAGCAGCGAAACGTGGCCGAGCAGAGGCTGATAGCTAAGTTCCATATCCATAGGGAGGGCCTCAACTTGGACCTTGGGTTCATGCCACATTACAGGTGACCACCATTGCACGAAACACACACACACGCACACACTCCTATATACACACATACACACGGACAAACATATACACAGACACTCACATATACCCTTACTGACACACACACTCCCACACCCACACAGGTATCCTCTCAGAGACTTAGACCACTCTACACTCATACACACACATATACACTCTCTCTCACAGACACTCACAACCCCCCACCCCAGACACACACACACAGACAGACAAAGACCCACATGCACACATATATTTTGTGGGGTGAATTTGTACTTGCAGAGTTACATTGTACTTTGCTCAAAAACTGCATGAATTCATGCAAAACTCTGAGCTCAAAAACTGCATGAATTCATGTAAAACTCTGTTTCTCACTTTTTAGATTAGAATCAATCTCAACATCATGGCATAGACAGAGAACACAGGGGGCTAACACCTTCAACATATTGTCAAGCTAACGCCCATTGTTACAACTAAACCTGAGAATGCAACTTTTAAAAAAGGTTTTGTGATTTACACATTAAAGAAGTGAAACCATCATGGTATTTGAACAGATGAAAGACTCAACAGACCATCAAGGTATTTTTCAATGTATAATTCCAGTTACATCACACTGTAAATTTTTGCTATAAATTCTGTGCCTTAGAATTGTGTCCTCCACTATCACCTGAGGAAGGAGCTGCGCTCCGAAAGCTAGTGTGCTTTCAATTAAACCTGTTGGACTATAACCTGGTGTTGTGTGATTTTTAACTATGGATAGGATAGATAGACAAGGTTTTATCCCTGGGGTGCGGGAGTTCAGAACTGAATGGCTTATGTTTCGGGTGAGAAGGAAATGATATAAAAGGGACCTAAGGGGCAACTTTATCACACAGAGGGTGGTGCATGTATGGAATGAGCTGCCAGAGGAAGTGGTGGAGGCAGGTAAAATTACAGCATTTAAAAGGCATCTGGCTGGGTATATGAATAGGAAGGGTTTAGAGGATATAGGCCAAGTGCTGGCAAATGGGACTAGATTAGGTTCATTTGGTTGGCATGAATGAGTTGGAACAAAGGGTCTGTTTCTATGCTGAACAGCTCTATGACTCTACGAACAAGTCAGAAGTAAGGAATACTATGGCGTATAATTCACTTCCCGACTTCTCAAAGCATGTCCATCATTTACAAGGCACAGGTCAGGAATGTGATGGAATACTCCCCACTTGCCTTGATGAGTGCAGCCCCAATAATACTCAAGAAGCTTGAACCA
This sequence comes from Chiloscyllium plagiosum, assembly GCF_004010195.1. Classification (NCBI taxonomy): domain Eukaryota; kingdom Metazoa; phylum Chordata; class Chondrichthyes; order Orectolobiformes; family Hemiscylliidae; genus Chiloscyllium; species Chiloscyllium plagiosum. The sequence continues at coordinate 30,630,298 of NC_057721.1, forward strand.
TCCAGGATAAAGCAGCCCTCTTTTTTGGTGCTACATCCACAAGCACGCACTCCCTCCACCACTGATGTTCAATAGCAGCAGTGTGTACTATCTACCCTGCACTGCAGAAATCCTTCAAAGATCCTCAGACAACATCTTCCAAACCCAAGACCACTTCCATCTAGAAGGACAAGGACAATAGATTTATGGGAATTGCACCATCTTTGAGTTCCCCTCCAAGTTACTGACCATCCTGACTTGGAAATATATTGTAGTTCTTTCACTGTCACTGGGTCAAGCTCCTGGAATTCCATCCCTAATGGCATTGTGGGTCAACCCACAACAGGCGGATTGTAGTGGTTCAAGAAGACAGCTCACCATCACCTTCTCAAGAGCAACTAGGGATGGACAATAAATGCTGGTGAGCCAGTAATGTCCACATCCCACAAAATGAATAATTAATAAAACAGCACTGAAGAGTGCAAAAATACTTGATTGCAAAAGCAAAAAAAGTTTAAAGGAATCATTAAAAATAGGATCCTGTAAAAATACTTTTTATATTTACATTTCTTAGCTATAATTGTAAATGTACTGCTTCACTAAACTATATTAGATGAGCATCTTCTGTCATCAGGTGGTTGTGCAAATCACTTTTAGCACACTCCATATATTTTCCAAATAAACCACTAATTAATTACAAAGATAAAGTATTGACAGTAAAACAGAAACTGATTAATTGCACTCTAATGGCCTTGTTGACTTGAGTTCATGGCTTTAGTGTTATTATCTTTTAATGTTATAATTTATGGAAAGGAGTTTGGAACAGTAATTTTTGAAAAGGCTATAATGAAATGGCTATAACAAAAATGGCAATTTCTATAAACCAAACTTATACACAGGTACATAAATTGAATAGTATATGACAGGATTTACAATTAACCTAATTCTAATCCCATGGAGTTAGATGCATGGGCTGTCCATGATACTCTCCTGTCCCTTTGCTAAAGCTGAACATGTACTTACAGGTTGAAGCTAAAATGATTATCAAAGTAATTCAAAAATCATATTCTCACAAAGAAGCAGAAATTCACTGGAAGTTGTCAATAGAAAAAAAATTGAATTAGTGAAGACAATGCATTTCTCATGGACTGAAATAAAGTGCAAAATTTTGGAATGGTGTTTCTAACATGTTGCTTAAAATATGTGATGACACTTGTGCTTTGGCAAAAAGCTTATAATTTTTGGGGGGGACTGTCTCTTGACTTCAAAATTGAAGGAGTAGAGTATTCTGAAAAGAATGCAAGTCAATTTTTAGCAAGCAGGTGAACTCTGAGAAATGCCCAAGAAACCTCAAGTTGTTATAAGGGTAATTGTTAAAAAGCAAAAAATAATGGACAAATAATTGAGAGGTACAATTATTTCTTTTCTCACAAGCTGCAGCTCAGAAAGGAATCTGGTTAAGCAGCAGGGAGAATTTTCTGAGAACAGAACAGGGACTGTGTTAATGTGTGTGTGCCATAGACTGCAGCATGACAGAGATCTGAAGACGGGGTAAGAAGGAATTGTTGACGAGCCAACATCATCACAATCACTACTTCAGTTTTGCCAGAACCATTCAGATTGTTAGATGGAGTCAAAGAAGAGAGTCACCAGAGATTGTATGCCATCAACTTATTGAGAGCCTAGCTGAGAAAGCTGAATAAGAATATGCTGTTTAGCATATCCAGCAACTTTGAATGTAAGTTAACTGCTAATGAAAGCAATTCAAGATCCAAAATCATTGATTATGGAAAGCCAATAAACTAGACTATTCTTAATAAGAGTTCTGAATATAGCTGCATTAAATATGCCATGCAGTTAGAAAACCAACAAGAATGTTGAGATACTGGACTTTCACAAGTTAACTTTAAGCATTGAGAATTTTAAACTGGCTTTCTTGCAGATTAGATCCGACAGACCATAGGCCAAGTACAAAACATAAGTTTGTATCTGGTATCACATTTTTGCAGGAAGTGATGTGAGTTCTTGTGTTTACATAGAGATTTTTGTGTCAGCAGGTTTGGAAAAGATTCGTAACTCTGGTTGAGGTCCTGGATGTAAGTTTGCTTACTGAGCTGCAAGGTTCATTTTCAGATGTTTCATCACCATACAAGGTAACATGATCAGTGAGCCGCCAGTGAAGCATTGGTGTTATGACCTATTTTCTATTTATGTGTTGCTACATCCAGGTTTTTGCATATTTGGAGTGAAGTTTACCTTTTTAGTTGAATCTCCATTTGCTTGTTAATTATTATTTTGATGTTGATGTTGCTTTGATCGTTAAAGTAGATATTTTCAAAAGTGAAATCTTGTCCGTCACTTTTCTCTCCATTGTGGTTGCAGGAATTATTTTCTTTTTTTTAAGTGACCGGACTCTACAAGGATCATAACAAATGTTTGTATATGAATTAACTCATATTTCTGCTCAGTATGTAAGATGCAAGCTGTAACTTTCACTCTGAAATTTGACAATGAATTATGGACCTATTTCCTAAATTGCCAATTGTTGAATATAAAATTCCAAATCTAGTCAAGTTCAAAGGAACAATGATGCATGGTCAACATTCACAATTTCTCTAGGCTACTCATATGAATCACTGCTCTCATCATGCTTGATTAGATTATCCTTGGTAATAGCTTTGTCATACTGACTGAGCTGCAGATCAACAGGCATGACTATAGCTAGCAAAAGCTGTCATTTGTCTTCAGTAAGTAATGCAGTTTCTGTCTCAGTCCCAATTCTTACAAAGACATTTTGGAGTAGCAGTTGAATCTTGCTTCACCTATTAAATGAAAGATAAAATTATTACAACAGGGTCCGATTTAAAGATCAACATGCAAAAACACTTGAAAGAGGTACTACCAATTTTTTTTTCATGGAATTAAGGTGTTGCTGGTTAGGCCTGCATTTATTGCTCATCCCGAATTACCGAAAAAGCCATTAAGCATCAAACACATTGCTATGGGTCTGTAGGCACATGTAGACCAAATCATGTAAGAATGGCAGATTTTCTTCCCGAGCATAGGGTCATAGAGTTATAGAGATGACCAGCACAGAAACAAACCCTTCAGTCCAATCCATCCATGCCAACCAGATATCCCAACCCAATCTAGTCCCACCTAGTCCATATCCCTCCAAACCCTTCCTATTCATATTCCCATTCAAATGCCTTTTAAATATTGCAATTGTACCAGCCTCCACCACTTCCTCTGGCAGCTCATTCCATACATGTACCATCCTCTGTGTGAAAGAGTTGCCCCTTTGGTCTCTTTTATATCTTTCCCCTCTCACCCTAAACCTATGCCCTCTAGTTCTGGACTCACCCACCCCAGGAAAAAGACTTTGCCTATTTATCCTATCCATGCCTCTCATGATTTTGTGAACCTCTATAAGGTCACCCCTCAACCTCCGACGCTCCAAAGAAAACAGCCTCAGCCTGTACAACCTCTCTCTATAGCTCAAATCCTCCAACCCTGGCAACATCCTTGTAAATCTTTTCTGAACCCTTTCAAGTTTCACAACATCTTTCCAATAAGAAGGAGACTAGAATTGCACGCAATATTCCAACATTGGCCTAACCAATGTACTGTACAGCTGCAACATGACCTCCCAACTCCTCGACTCAATACACTGACTAATAAAAGAAAGCATACCAAACACCTTCTTCACTATCCTATCTACCTGCGACTCCACTTTCAAGGAGCTATGAACCTGTACTCCAAGGTCTCTTTGTTCAGCAACACTCCCTAGGACCTTACCATTAAGTGTATAAGTCCTGCTAAGATTTGCTTTCCCAAAATGCAGCACCTTGCATTTATCTGCATTAAACTCCATCTGCCACTTCTCAGCCCATTGGCCCATTTAGTCAAGATCCCATTGTAATCTGATAAACCCTCTTTGCTGTCCACTACATCTCCAATTTTGGTGTCATCTGCAAACTTACTAACTGTACCTCTTATGCTCACATCCAAATCATTTATGTAAATGACAAACAGTAGAGGACCCAGTACTGATCCTTGTGGCACTCCACTGGTCACAGGCCTCCAATCTGAAAAACAATCCTCCACCGCCACACTCTGTCTTCTACCTTAAAGCCAGTTCTGTATCCAATGGCAAGTTCTCTCTGTTTTCCGTGCTAATCTTGCTAATCAGTATCCCATGGGGAACCTTGTCGAACACCTTACTGAAGTCCATATAGATCACATCTACCACTCTGCCTTCATCAATCCTCTTTGTTACTTCTTCAAAAAACTCAATAAAGTTTGTGAGACATGATTTCCCACGCACAAAGCCATGTTGACTATCCCTCATCAGTCCTTGCCTTTCTAAATTCATGTACATTCTGTCCCTCAGGATTCCCTCCAACAACTTGCCCACCACCGACATCAGGCTCACTGGTCTATAGTTCCCTGGCTTGTCCTTACCACTCTTCTGAAACAGTGGCACCACCTTAGCCAGTCTTCCAGCACCTCACCTGTGACTATCGATAGTACTAGTCTCTCAGCAAGAGGCCCAGCAATCACTTATCTAGCTTCCCACAGAGCTCTAAGGTACACCCGATCATGTCCTGGGGATTTATTCACCTTTATGCGTTCCAAGACATCCAGCACTTCCTCCTCTGTAATACGGACATTTTTCAAGATGTCACCATCTATCTCCCTACATTCTATATCTTCTATATCCTTTTCCAAGTAAATACTGATGCAAAATACTTGTTTGATATCTCCCCTATTTTCTGCAGCTCCAGACAAAGGCCGCCTTGCTGATCTTTGAGGGGCTCTATTCTCTCCCAAGTTACCCTTCTGTCCTTTGTGTATTTGGAAAAACCCTTTGGATTCTCCTTAATTCTATTTATCAAAGCTATCTCATGCCCCCTTTTTGCCCTCAATAAACATTGACCTCCCCCCTTACACAGCAGCTACCTAACGCCCAGTGCTTTACAGTCTTTATTTGGAGTTGTGCTACATTTTGTTTACCCATCTTCTAGTTCTTATTGGCATATACATTCGGTTCTGCATTAAAGCATGTCTCTTCAATGCAAATCGGCTTTCCCACAATTGAAGAATTTAGACATTTATTTGCAGAACGCAAACCTTCCTGGCCTGTATTGGCTCTAACGTGATTCCGGCCCTATTAGTTTAAATGGCGCAGCTATTGCACGATTTTCTTATATTGCGAGATCGCATAAGAAAGGAACTATCACATTATACCAGAATGACTGCATAGTTTAGTGACCCAACAATGCCTTCAGTTACAATCCATGATTTTGTGTTCAAATATCTCCATGGTCTTCTCTGTTGCCATCTCTGTAAGCTTGCACAATTCAATTCACATCTACATCTCCAAAAATTTGACATTATTGTAAATCTTGATTTTCTATTACTTGCCTAGCCCCTAGGTCTACAATTCTCCCTCTTCCTTGAAGAGGCTAATAAAAGTGCCTCTGACCAAATTTTGACCTCACATACTCTAATGACTGCCAATGCGGCTTGATGTTATTTTAGTCTGAGAACACCCCTGTTTTACTATCTTGAAGGTGTCATATAAATCCAAGTTGTTGAAGTTAGCCTATGCAATAAAAGTCACAAATGGGCTGTAGTCATATTCAGATTCTTGGAAAGAGGGTAGATAAACTTTGTTTGAGGTTTTCCTGTAACAAGCCACATAAGTGTTTTATTCCCTTCTTGGTAAAGATCACTTCACCTTTACACACCTCCTTAGAAGTGGTATTTTTTTTAAATGCAAGAAGGATTTTGCGCTGCCTCCTCCCCAAATAGCATCTAACACCTCTTCTCTCCATTTACGATCTGCTCCTCCATTTTCTCTAATAATACTATAGAATGATGTGCCCACAGGTAATGCAAGACCCAGAGAAACCCTGAATGGTTGTGCACAGCCAAAAGTGTTTCAGTTTTCTCACCCAGTTGAAAGTGTGTGTAGGTATCTGAGTACAGAAATATTGAAAACATTTCAGACATTTTCTGTATCAACCTGTTCAGAGTTGTTATGATACATGTCTGGAGCAAGTGAGACTTGAACCCAGGCCTGCTGGCTCAGCGGTAGGGATTCTACCACTGCATCGCAAGAGCCTCGTTTGGAAAAGGTCTCCTACATTTCCACTCACACAATCCTCCCCCACCCTCAAATTAGTTTAAAACTCTGAATAAAGTCCTAGTTATTCATTTCACTGGGTCACTGGCCCCTGCACAGTTCAAGCCCATCCCACCAGAACAGTTCCCTTCTAAGCCAAAGCCAGTGCCAGTGACTCATATACAGAAACCCATTCCATCTGCACTAATATTCAAGCCAAACATTTAATTCCAAGCATTTAACCATGTTAATTTATCTGATGCCAGTTTGCTCATGGCTCAGTTAATAATGGAGTGCTTATAACCTTTGAGGGTCTTCTTTTGTAATTTAGCTCCTCACAGTTTAAAGTCTTTAAGCAAAGTTCCTTTCTAGTCCTACCAATATCAATGATACCATAATGAAAAACAACTACTGGATTCCTACCATCCTTCTCCAAGTTCTTCTCCAGCCTGAGGAGATGTCTTTAACCCTGGGATTGGACAGATAATACAGTCTTCAGGGCTCCCACTCACAGCTGCAGAGAACAGTATCTGTCTTTGTCTATTGCATGGGCCAAGGTTCCTCAATTCTAAACTCCGTGTCCTCATAGTTGTCTCATCAGCTGCCAGAAACTCCTGTCCCCAATGATAGAACTATTTGAATGACCTAATCTGAAGGGTAAGACCACCATCTAGAGTGAAGTGTCCAGGTAACTTCCCTTTCCCTGATGTGGCGCAATGTCTGCAGCTCAGACTCTAACTCTTAAACTCAGACCCAAAGTTTGCTGAGCTGCAATCACTTATTCAGAGTTCTGTTTACTCTGGATTGCATTAGTGTCCAGCAGGTTCCACATTTTCTTCTTGAAAGGACAGTAGCGAACCACATGTTTTTTTGTTGATGACAATTGGCTGTGGTTGCATAGTTGCCATTCAGTTCGCTTTTTATTTCAGTTTCTTTTGGATTCAAATTTCACCATCTGCTATGGTGCGATTCAAATCCATGTCCATGAAACATTACAGTCATGGAGTCATAGAGCTGTACAGCATGGAAAAAGACCCTTTGGTCCAAGTCGTTCATGCCTACCAGATATCCATAACAACTCTAGCTCCATTTGCCACCATTTGGCCCATATCGCTCCACACCCTTCCCATTCATATATCCATCCAGATGTCTTTTAAATGTTGTAAATGTACCAGCCTTCACCACTTCCTCTGGGAGATTAGTCTAGCATATTTCATTTTTGAAAATAAATCATTGTAACACACAATACTTTTCATTTACTAAGAAGTGGAATAATGTATTCCATTGAAAATTGCTTTATGCACTTTTTAGATTAGATTACTTACAGTGTGGAAACAGGCCCTTCGGCCCAACAAGTCCGCACAGAACCTCCGAAGAGCAACCCACCCAGACCCATTCCCCTACATTTACCCTTTCACTTAACACTACGGGCAACTTAGCATGGCCAGTTCACCTAACCTGCACATTTTTGGACTGTGGGAGGAAACCGGAGCACCTGGAAGAAATCCATGCAAACACGGGAAGAATGTGCAAACTCCACACAGACAGTTGCCTGGGGTGGGAATTGAACCCGGGTCTCTGGCATTGTGAGGCAGCAGTGCTAACCACTGTGCCACCGTGCCACCCATTTGTCCACTTAAGGTTAGTATACCCATGTACCAGCCAGAATCACAGAATCCATACATTGTGGAAGCAGGCCAGTCAGCCCACTGATCCTCCGAAGACCCTCCCACTCAGACCCCAGCACCCTACCTAATCCATGTAACCCTGCATTTTCCATGGCTAACCCATCCAGCCTGCACAACCATGGACAACTTGGCATGGCCAATGCACTTAACCTGCACAACTTTGAACTGTGAGAGAAACCCAAAGGAAACCCACACAGAATCAGACCCAGGTTCCTGGCACTATGAGGCAGCAGTGCTAACCACTAAGCCACCATGCCACTCTAGCCTAGGATACCAGCAGGAGAATAAAAATGCAATTCATGTTTTAACAGCATTTTCAGTGAACAAGAATGCTTCATACCAAATATTACGACCTCTTCCTGAAAATTTCACTGTTTTTGATTTTATTTTCTCTTTTGTTTTAAGCAATATGTGTAAACAAACTCAAATAATTGGTTTATAATGTCTTCAAGATCTTTGTACAGGCATTGATATAGTGTCACCTTTTGGATTCTCAGGTTTCAGTTTGGAAATTATAGGAGACCTTGTTTTCTTTTCAGAAATAGTCATTTCAAACACCGAAGTTTGAATTGTCTCGCATTTCAATTTAAGATTGTTATCAAGCGTAGCATATTTCAGTTTTTAGATCATCATGCGAACTCCATGAATGTCTTATTTTTTTCCATCAATTTCAAATGTGTATTAGTTCGTGCCACAAACCTTTACAAATATTTCTTATGTCTCACTTGTGTCACATGTAAGATGTGGCTCAAAACATCTTACAGTTACATCAATAAATATATGTTGATTTCTCCTTCAAGTTCTGTCTGTTTTATTTGTATCATGCTGCCATTTCTGACTGAATTTTTCTCATTCATTTTTAGCAGTCAAATTCGATACAAATAAACTCAAATGTAAATTTAATCTCCTCTTCATTAATAGTTGAGTACTGAGCTGTTCTGTATCTCAGCAGAAAATTGCCTAATCTATCTTATCTTGAAACTTGAATGTCCATGCAGCACTTGCTTCTTTCTTTGCTTTCTTGATTATTCACACAGATCATTCTGATGCTCCAATTGATGCCAACTGATTTGGAGAATGAGAGTAAATTCAATATCATTTTGCTTCATGAAATTCTGAAATGAAGTGGAATGAAATTAAGGACTGTCATCCAGACAAGGTCCTTAGGTAATCCATGACTGGCAGAAGTGGATTATAACTTGTCCAATGTCTTTTCAGTTTTGGTGTTTTGATCCATACACATCAATATGCATGCAGTAAATTATAATAAGTGCAGAGAAATTGTAACTTTCCATTGAGCTGAAGTTCGTATGCATTCCTTAAAATGATCAGGTCAGCCATGACCATGTTTGTAACTAAGTTTATCACAGCTTATTTCTTCAGTATTAATGAATAGTACATTTGTCAAGCAATATATCAAGATTACCATCTGGACCAGGTGAATACACAAACATTTTGGCTGTGGATTTCACGCAATTTCTATCTATGTATTCTGTATGTAGTTCTGCTAAAACATAGCCCCTTAAAGAATTAGGTACTACCACTTTGTGATTCCATTGTGTGCATCCTTGTTCACATGAATATTATATTTACTGAGGTTTCAATTTCTTCTCTGCATACTATTCAGATCATATCCAAACATTCAAATTCAGATCATAGGGTTTTTTTTTAAACTAGATAATCTAGCATAATAAATTAATTCTAATTCTGTATTATGCTAATGAGATGCCACACACAGCATCACAGAAAGTGGTATTATATTCCATCATCTAGTTCACTCTTGCAGCCTCATGTAAGATGCAGTCAGTACAGTAAGATATTTCCCCTGTTTTCCACATCTCAACAGTCAGTCTGACTGCTTACAGTTGATTTATGACTTGACCTTATTAAAGACCTTCCACCCAAACAGACAAGTTGAAGACAAGCAGACAATTTGAACTTTGGTTAGAGATAATGGGAGAATCTATCTCAAAAGCAGTCATGATTTGGAGATGCCGGTGTTGGACTGGGGTGTATAAAGTTAAAAATCACACAACACCAGGTTATAGTCCAACAGGTTTAATTGGAAGCACACTAGCTTTTGGAGCGATGCTCCTTCATCAGGTGATTGTGGAGGGCTTGATCGTAACACAGAATTTATAGCAAAAATTTGCAATGTGATGTAACTGAAATTATACATTGAAAAATTGATTGTCTGTTAAGCCTTTCATCTGTTAGAATACAGATGAAAGACTTAACAGACAATCAATTTTTCAATGTATAATTTCAGTTACATCACACTGCAAATTTTTGCTATAAATTCTGTGTTGCGATCGAGCCCTCCACAATCACCTGATGAAGGAGCATCGCTCCGAAAGCTAGTGTGCTTCCAATTAAACCTGTTGGACTATAACCTGGTGTTGTGTGATTTTTAACTTTATCTCAAAAGCAGTCAACTCATTAGAGTAGATCAAACTCAAAAACAGAAATGCTGCCCTAAAAGCAGAGGAGAGACAGGAAGAAACCTCATGAATAACCCAGACTAACTATAATTAGTGACAAGGAGAATCCAGGTGCAAAACAGCTCTGCCAATGAAATAAAATGGCATTTGCGCAGAAAGCAAAGCCACGAGTAGTGCTGTAGTGAGAAACCGATAACGAATACACACAAAGGAGCACCTCTGAAAGATGTAAGATCCATGAAGCAGATGATTTCCATGTACTGAGATACCTTTCCATCGAGATATCCAGGAACTCAGGAGAAATTTGTGGAGCATTGATATCCTAGATGAGGGAAGCAAGACGTATTTTAGGTTAGACCCAAGTGCAGCATTTTCAGTTCTTTCTGATGTTAAATCATGATTGGAGAAATCTCAGTTCAGCCATCATGAGAGAAATACTAAATGGGCTGTAATGGAAGGAAAATTGAACATAAGAGCCTGAAGAAAACTGAAAATGACAAAATCTGCATGACTATGTATGCAAAAACAATGACAGTACTCCTGTTCACATCCAGAGATATTTCTCATCCCCTCTTGCTAAAGGTAAAGAAGGAAATTAACTGTATTGAAGCATGGTGGTATTTCACCTGTGACAAAATAAACCAGCTGGTTTCGGTAATGGTACTACTGTCAAATTGTAATGGATCTTACAGAATGCGCACAGATATTAGACAGATGTAAAAGCAGTTGAATGTAAAGTTCTACTTGTGTTGCCTGCAGACAAGAGCTAAGATAAATTGGCAAGTAGTTCACTCTTCATGAAGTTTGATGCAAATAGTGGATGCTTTTTTGGCATCTACCCCTCAATGAAGTATTGATGTTCCTTCATTGGTCTATAGGGCAAATTTTGCCTCAACTGACTATCCTTTGTCATCACATCAGTCCTGAAATTTCACGCAATCTAGAAGGACTGCCCTGGAGTAGAACGTTACATGGATGTTATTCTGATCCACTCATAAAGCATATTACAATGGAGTACAAGCTGACTATTCCACAATGCCAACAGGAAACAGGACTTAGGTTCAACAACAAATGTGATTTCTCACAGCCACCTGTTAAGTTTTGTGGGTATATTGTGGATAAAGATTTGAACCACAGAAGACAAGAGCAATGACGCAGTTTCCAGCTTCTCGGAACAGGACTGAGCTCCAGAGATTCATGGATATGATAAACTCATGAAAGGGAAGGTGGGACTTTTTCCCCAACTGAGGATTCCTCACCATGTGATTGACAGATATCTCAGCCACTCTAACCCGTTTCTGGCTCTTCTGACCCCATCCCTGCCATTCCCAACCACAACAATAAAAGGGTCACCCTGTCTTAACTTTCCACCCCTCCAGCCTTGGCATCTAAAAGATCTTAAGCCTCCATTGCCGCTACTTATAGTGGGATGCCACCAGCAGACACACATTCCCCTCTCCAACTTGTTAGCGTTGCACAAGGACCATTCTCTCTGGGACACTCTGATCAACTCTGTTTCCACTCCAAACACATCCTTATAACCCCACAACACTGACCCATGCAAATACAGAAGATGCGATACTTACCTGCTTACCTCCTCCCTCCTCACTATCCAAGGCTCCAGACACATCTTCTAGGTGAAGCAGCAATTTACCTGCACTTCATTTATTTTAATCTATTGTATTTGTTGCTCACGATGCAGTCTCCTCTACAATGGGGAGATGAATGGCAGACTGACGATTACTTTGCAAAACACCTTAAGCTATCAGTTGCCTGCCACTTGAACATACCACCATGTCCCCATGCCAGCTTTTGTGTCTCTGGCCTGCTGCAATGCTGCAATGAAGCTCAACATAAGCTGAAGAAACCACGTCTTCTTTTGCCCATGTACCTCACAGCATTCAGGACTCAATATTGAGTTAAATAATTTAAAAGATTGAACACCTTCCTCCATATTCATTAAACACCCCCACACAATGAGGTCCTGTTCTGGATTGGTTACTCCCAGCATGGCCAATCCATTTTCAATTATTTACAGTTCCTTTTAGTTCCCCTTCAATACTTACCTTTCTCCTAGGTTATCATGAGCAATCCTCTTTTCTGCTTCTCCTCTTTTTCATCTCTCTTTTCGAGCACCGGTTCTGTCTATTCGATTCAGACTTTTCCCTCCCTATCAACCTTACCCCCAATCATTAGTATAAATATTATTTCCAGTTGCTTTCAGTTCTGACAGAGTCACTGGACTCAAAATATTAATTCTATTTTTCTTTCCACAGATGCTGCCAAACATGCTGAGTTTCTCCAGCACTTTCTGTTTTGGTGTTTGAACAGAAATACATGGTGTTCATGAAAATAAAACAATAGCTGTTACATGAGCTTCAGAAAAGTTCACAGATTATGTTCTTGGTCTCCACTTCAAAATAGAGACAGACAATAAGAATTTGTGGCACTTTTTAATTCTAAGGGGTTAGCAAAAACACCTCCAAGTGTACAATGATTCAGACTGAGAATAATGGGGTTTGATGCAACGGCAGAATATCTTACAGGCAAGTAGGAGCATATAGTGGATATTTTGTCCCATATCCCAGTGGAGATTCTGAAGAAGATAATTTTGAAGAGGTTGAAATATTTGCATCGACAGTAATCACAATTCTAACGGCAATAACTCAATAACAAAATGAAACCAGAGATGTTGTTTAGGGTTGTTAAGAAGTCATACAGTGTTTTGGCCTTTATTAATAGAGAGATTGAGTTCCGGAACCAGGAGGTTATGCTGCAGCTGTACAAAGCTCTAGTACGGCCACACTTGGAGTATTGTGTACAGCCCTGGTCACCGCATTATAAGAAGGATGTGGAAGCTTTGGAAAGGGTGCAGAGGAGACTAAATAGGATGTTGCCTGGTATGGAAGGAATGTCTTACGAGGAAAGGCTGAGGGCCTTGAGACTGTTCTCATTAGAGAGAAGAAGGTTGAGAGGTGATTTAATGGAGACATACAAGATAATCAGAGGGTTAGATAGGGTGGACAGGGAGAGCCTTTTTTCCAAGTATGGGGATGGCAAACATGAGGGGACACAACTTTAAAGTGAGGGGAGATAGCTGTAAGACAGATGTCAGAGGTAGTTTCTTTACTCAGAGAGTAGTAAGGGTATGGAATGCTTTGCCCGCAAAGATAGTAGATTCGCCAAGTTTAAGTGCATTTAAGTCGTCATTGGACAGGCATATGGACGTACATGGAATAGTGTAGGTGGGATGAGCTTCAGATTAGTATGACAGGGTGGCGCAACATCGAGGGCTGAAGGGCCTGTACTGCGCTGTAATGTTCTATGTACAGAAATTTGATGAAGGGCATGCTTAGTTTAGAGGTGCTGTATCAAGGGATGACAAGCATTCATGTCACATCATCCCATTCTCAGACAGTTGTAATACAGAAGACATTTCAGTGTAATCAATAATTTACTGTTTTCAGATGACAGTGTAGTCATTCCAAATTTTTTGAACTGGGATGTGTAACAATGGTTCCAGGAAGACTATTTGGACATCACAAATTATCAAACCGGACCAAGATATTATATTATGTGGCCAAATACCTCAATGTCACTGGAAGAGATGATTTTACAGGAAAACAGTGATCTTCCTTACCATCATGATTGAAGGAAGTGCTCTCAGAAGAAGACTGAGAACTCAACTTGCTCGCATTGTTGCTCTTGAGCCACTCTTAATAATGGAGATTGAAGTCCGTTAACCAGAATAAATTCCATGCCTTTAGTGTTTCCTTCAAGTTATTCAACATCGAGAAGTATTGATTCATTAATTAAGGGACACTGCATGTGATAATCAGCAAGAAGCTTTCTTGCCCATGTTTGAACTGATGCCATAAGATAGCATTACACATCTTTGCACTCAATACTGACAAATCCAAGTGTAACTCCTTCCTTATGCTATACCAACATGCCAGTATCTCTGATGGGTCTCCGATGCTAGTGGCATAAGACAAATCAAGCTGATGGTAGTTACTGGAACATTGCCTGTAAAGTACAATTCTATGAATATTATTGTTATATTACTAATAGTAATTAGTCTTTGGTCAGTTCATCTAATTTTGGCACAAGTCCCCAGATTTTGGTATGGAAGACTTTGCATGGACAGTGGGAATTTTATTGCAATTTTTGTTCCAGTGCCTGGAGGGAATAAAAATGATTAGGCTTCACTATCTCCACAGTACTTTTGGATGCCCTGAGATCATTCAAGATGTTAAACTAATAGAAATATTCTCCTACTATGTTATATTAATAGAAGGACCTTTCTACTATTTTTGTGCATGTATTCAAATAAAATACCACATATAAATACATAGGTCAAAGTGCATCAAAAATGCAGTGCCCAGTGCTCTAAATTGAATTAAATGCTCACCTGTGTATCAGACACAGTAGATTACAAAAAACCACATGCAATGAAATTTATTGATTTTATTTTCTTAACAATCATTAACTGGCAATGAAATATTAAGACTGAATCTGTGGTACTGGATGACAATTTGTTCGTCTGCAAGATAAATATTATAAGCAGAGGCTGATCAGTTACATATATAGTCAATGCATCTATTCTTCTGATTTTCAGGCTCAAATTTTAATGAATTGTAAATACTAACAAAATACTGCAGTGAAAATCAGGTCAGTTGAGTTGATTGTGTTCAGCGTGTTCTGCAATATTTTGCAGACTGTTTGAAGACAGAGAAAACAGATCAGGTTGCCACCTAAAAATATTCTTATTGATCTATGAATGATTTTGTGATAATATTTCAGAAATAAGGATTTCAATTAATTCAGCAGGATGACATTCTGCTTCCTTTAGTGGTCCATCTCCATACCCAAGAAAAATCTTCTTCAGACATGCCATCTGACAGAGGATCACTCATTCTGCACAATTTACCCACTTCTACTGCATCTTTAACTGTGCTTGCAATTCAGTGTGGCTCATCTTTATTTGATCAAAGAAATGGATGCCCAGGCTGATAGCAAGATATTTGCCTTCTCTACTGACATATTATAACTGCAACAGTTAGTTACGATCTTTATGCTATATCACACTGTCAGTCTCACACACAGAATTGCAAAGACTCTTCTCTCTTATCAACTAAAGGCAAGTTAATCCACTCAGACAATTTTGTGTCTTGGTTCCATCTGATTTCAAATGCTCACCTTTAAATAGCACTTAACTTAATTACAATTAAACAAAGCACAAGACCGATTAAGGAAAACTATTTAGGTACAAGTAATCTATTCTTCAATCTTAATAACTTTTCTTTTCTTCAATTTCCAAAGTAATGTATTTGTAAGGGTTTGAAATCTGATTAAGCTGAAAATCTTCTATTCTCATTTTAGAACTAATTTGTAACTGATCTTCAAAACATTTAACAGTCTTACTGTACCTTGCTTGCATGTATCACCTCAAATTCAAGAAGCACAAAGAAGCAGAACCTAAACCATGCATTATTGAATAGGTTATTCCTTTGTGAGTGCCATTTAGCACTATCAACAACCTGTTCTACGTTGCTTATCGTTGTGAGCAGATTGATCGGCAGTAATTGACCAGATTGGATTTTTTCTACTTTTCGTGGACAGTATATATCTGGGCAACTATCCACATTGTCGGGTAGGTTCCAGTATTGCAGTTGTACTGGAATAGCTTTGTTAAATGTGCAGATAGTTCGAAGGCACCTTTTTTAGCACTATTGTGAGAATGTTGTTAGGGTCCTTGGCCTTTTCAAATTAAGTGTCTCCAGTCAATTCTTGATATCACATGGAATGAATTGAATTGGTTGAAAACTAGCATCTGTGATTCTGGGGACCTCAGGAGGAAGCCAAGATGGATCATTCAGTTGGCATTTTTGGCTGAGAACATGTGCAAATGTTTCAAACTTGTTTTTGCACTGATATGTTTGGTTCCTCCACTGATGTGAATGGAAATATTTATAAGGACTTTTCCCTCTGTTAGTTATTTAATTGTCTGCCATCTTGAGATTGTGATAATACTATAGAACATAGATCTGATTATTTTATTCTATTAGCTTTAACTTTTCTGAAAGGTCTGTTACATGTCACTTTGTTAAATGTGTTCTGAAATTGATACACATCATTTCACTTTCCTCAAACCTCCCTTTAATTCATCAAATAAATCAATTGACAGAAGACTCAATGAAGATAATATCACTGATATAGTATACATGGATCTTCAGAATTTGTTTAACAGACTAACAAGGAAAGTTGTAAGTCATGGTATAACATAGACAGTCGTAATGAAGATATAAAATTGGCTGAATGATTGGACACAGATAGAAATGTTCAATGCATACTATTTCATCTAGAAGAACATTTGTAGTGGAGCACCCCAAGGATTTTCATTGGGACCCTAAATTTGCTTTGATATACATTAATGATCTGGATCTTGTTGTTCTGTGGATAATTTAAAGTTTGTAAATGATGGTAAACTTGGAAAATTTGTAAACTATAAAAAGAACAGTCTGGAATTCCTGAAGAATATTGACCAGTTGGTAGAGTGGGAGAATAGATGGTAATCGAAGTTCAATGCAGAGAAATGTGAGTTAACCCATATTGATTGGAAGAACATTGAAAGACAATATAAATAGGAGGCATAATCTAAAGGGGGTGCAGGAGTAGGCAGACCTGGGTATATACATGCTAAGATCACTGAAGATTGCAGGACAAGTGAAGACAGTAGTTAATAAAACATACAGTGCCCCCAACTTTATTGATAGAAGCATAGATTACAAGAGCAGCAAGGTTATTTTGAAATTGCTTAAGATATTTCTGGAGGATTGCATACAATTCTGGGCTTCACATTATAGGAAAGATGTGAACACAATGGAGAGAGTGCAGTTGTGATTTATAGGATTTGTCCCAGGAATTAGAAACTTCAGTTATGAGGATAGACTAAAGAAGTTAGGATTTCTCTTCATGCAGGGAAGAAGGCTGAGAGGAGATTAAATAGTTTTCAAGATCATGAGTGGGCTAAGTAGATGATATAGGGAGAATCTGCTCCAACAGAGAACAAGAATGGTAGGACATAGATTTAGCAGATACTGTACAGTGATCTTCCCCGGCAATGAAAATAAATTTGTTTCATATTACTTCCTGAATCTTTCTCCAACTCCTCCACATAATTAGAGCAGTGATTACACCATGGACTTGCTGCACTCCCAAGAAAATCCTACACTCTTACAACTAGTCAGAATTGAATACTAGTTATAGCAATGAGGTAAAATCTAGGGGCTCCTTGATTACTTGACTGTCATTTTTTTTCCTTTTATGCCTACATGCCTTAATCTATGGAGTGACCCAATCATAAAATGTTTTTGCCATTAACAGATTCACCACAATGATGCCAGTTGCTGCTTAAGTTCTGAAACTCAGGGTCAAACTGCCCATATAATGGCACTTTCTGCACATGTAATTGTCCAGGACACAAGAAGTGCTCTAGAATTCACACATGGAAGAGGATGTCCATTCCATGAGACTAGAAAGCCTTGGATGCCTATATTTGGTGGACAATTAACTGATTTCATTCTTAAAAATAGGTTTAAGTCCAAAATAAACAGACACTCACCAGTGATTTACCAATCAACTGCATCCACCATGCTCTCATGACTTTATTTTATCGGAAGTTAAATTTAAAGTTTTACTTATTAGTATCCATATGTTGCATAAGGGTTTCAGGATCTTGGAACAAGCCTTTTTAATGTCACAGAACTGCAAATCTTTGTGTATAAATAGTATATCATGAGTGTATTTAGAGCTCTCTAGAATGAGAGACAGTATTGCTTGGACATGAACACGTAAGGATGATAGACTAGGCCTTATTAAATGAAACTAAAAGATTAGAGCCTGTTATATTCACATTTACCACATATAGCAGTATGTAGCATCAATATGCAATAGGGTTATTTTAAAATCTAAGAGTAAAGATAGTCCTTGACATTGCCTTCTGCTTCATCAGTCTGTCTCATGTCCAAACTCATGGTGTGGCACTAAACCACTTGAAAAAGATGATAGCAGTTATGGGAAGCATTTCCCAGAAAATTGTGGCTGTATGGTAGATCAAGGAATAGACCTCAGATTGTCTGCAGAAAAGAAGAATTTTTGAAAAAATCTTTCAATAAATTGTTGACCCAACGTAAAGACGAGCAGCAGCCAGAATAGCCACAGAGCTGAACAACAGCTGTGAAGGGAACATCTCCGAATAGGAAATTCCTTCAGGGAAACCACTATATCACTGTTTCATTGTCAGTAATAGGGAAAACAGTATTTTGAAAAGCAGTCAGAGCAGTTAAAATCCATTAGCCACTCAGCGAATATATCTGATAAGTACAAAAAGAGGCTGATTCTGGGTTCACAAAGCAAATTTGGTCACTTAAGGGAGGGGACAAAAAGAATTGTTTCCACATGGGTTAATTCTTCTAGCAATGACTAAACTATTGACTACACATTAAAGTATTGACTATAAACTATTGACAATGAATTAAGTTGCCAACATTTCTAAACTGTAGACTCAAGGACAAAATTAACAAAACAGCAGATTAAGATAATTCTTGAGGTTCAGGGTTTAAAGTGTGTTGATTTAGAAAGGGAAATTAAATCAGGAGAAAAATTTGTTATTGTAATTCAAAATAGTAGAGCCACAATAGTGAAATTAGCGTCATCTTTATTATTTTAACACATTGAAAAACAGATTTAATATTTAATTTGGCAACTAAGGTTTGATCAAATTGATTAATTAAAATAAAAATAGTCAGATCAAGAAAAACAGTGCAAATCTACTCACCTAATGCTTAATTTGGTCAAAAAGACCTTGGATGCAGAAAAATTGATGCCAACAACAGCCCAACAGCAATCTTTCCCTCACTCAAACAAATCATGAAATCTTATTCAATGAAAACATTTTGAGAATGTTCTACCTATCATTCTTTTGGGAATCCTTCAGACATATTGGAAAATGAATGTCTTTGTTCATCTCTATTAAGATGTAATATTTGTAAAAGAAAACTGAATTTTTCTGATGAAGATTGAATAGACTTGAAGCATTAACTCTGCTTTCTCCCCACAGATGTGGCCAGATTTGCAGAGTTTCACCAGCAATTTCTGTTTTTGATTTGAAAAACAAACAGCAACTTTCAGGTTTAGTAATCCAACATCAATCTTTACAACAATAACAATTCAACCATAACTTTGATCAACTAGGAATACCAGAGTACGACCAAATGTGTGTAGGATGTGGGGATCAAAATTTTAACACTATTTTTCCTAATCAAGAAAATAATCAGTAAGTTTAAATGTTTTGAGTAATTAAACAAAGCAACAAAATTCACACATACCAATTTTTCCACCAGAAAAATGTAAACTTTCTAATCGATCTGATGGATCAGCAAATCAGCATGGGAAGCTCAATTGCTAAGACTTTGAACAGTTTCTAGATTAGATAGCAAACCAAACCATTCCTAACTCAATGCATATATTCATGCCTTGGCACAGAAGCTTGATGAACAGATCAATACCAGAAGTGAAAAAGCTTCTTGATACGAACAACACTTGATGTACTCCTTTACTTCTTGCGAGGGAAACCAATAATGATATCTAATGCTAATATTGGAGCAGATATGTAATCAGCTCATATTTCCCATACACTTCTGCAGCTACATCACCTCAAGTTCCTTTAACTGAATCTCTGTTCTAACAGAAGGTAGCAGAGAACTAATAAAATCACCAAAATTTCCTTAACTTTTCTATACCTGTCAAGAGTGTGGTGATGGAAAAGCACAGCATGTTAGGCAGCATCCGAGAAGCAGGAGAACTGGCTGATGAAGGGCTTTTACCCGAAACATCGATTCTCCTGCTTCTCGGATGCTGCCTGATCTGCTGTGCTCTTCCAGCACCACACTCTCAACTCTGATCTCCAGTATCTACAGTCCTCACTTTCTCCTAGTTGTTTCTGTACCTGGTCATAAATTTTCCTCACCCATTAGCCATTAATCAAATCAAAGATTTAAGGAATAAGAGAGTTAAAGAAAAATGGACCATTAATATTGTGCGCTGAGTTAATCTAAGTAATTGATTTGCAATTATACATATAAATGTTCTTCAAAGTTTAAGACTGGGGGTAAAAAGCTTCTGGAGGATAATTGGGAATGTCATTGGGACTGTGGAGCAAGTCTATGATGATGTTACAGAGCTGCACTCTGTTTATCAATGCATTAGAATAATGGGGTGTAGGTTTGCTCGCTGAGCTGTAGGTTAGATATCCAGATATTTCATTACCTGGCTAGGTAACATCATCAGTGGCGACCTCCAAGTGAAGCGAAGCTGTTGTCTCCTGCTTTCTATTTATATCTTTCTCCTGGATGGGGTTCCTGGGGTTTGTGGTGATGTCATTTCCTGTACGTTTTCTGAGGGGTTGATAGATGGCATCTAGATCTATGTGTTTGTTTATGGCATTGTGGTTGGAGTGCCAGGCCTCTAGGAATTCTCTGGCATGTCTTTGCTTAGCCTGTCCCAGGATAGATGTGTTGTCCCAGTCGAATTAGAATAATAGATTGTGAGAGACTAGACAGCAGGCATGAACATATGAAGATGATATGTTAGTCCTTACTTTATGAAACTATATGATCCCAGCATGCATCTAGTATTAACACATAATAAATAATATTACTTTATAATTTAAACCTGAAGACAGTTCTTGGCTTTGCCTTCTCTTCCAGTAACCTGCCTCAAGACCAAACTCATGGTGTGGCATCAAATCACATGATAAATAACTATACATTTTAATTTACTGTATAACTCTATCCATTTTTAAACTTTATTCACCTGAACTGATTAATTAATTGAAGACTGTTTGCAAAGGTATGATGCATATCATTTTTTATCCTAATTAATTAACCCAGCCATTCTTCATTGTTAAATTGTTCTCTATTTGAACTGAATTAGAAGCTTCCTCATATTTTCATGCATGTGATTCTTTGTCGAATGATGTCACTTTGCAATATTTATTTTTACTCCCATTTAGTTTAAACTTCAATTCAATCATAGTGGCCTTTCCTTCCATTTTATTTTTCTCCTCGCTTCTTCCATTCTATTCCCATATACATGTTATGAGTTGCTTTGTTCCACTTCCACATTTATCCTTTTATGCTGCTGTTCTCTGCTTGGCTCAGTATCCACTTGCATATTGCTTTGCTTTGCTCCCAGCCTCTTTTGTGATGTTGCTTGTCACCATTCCTGCCTTGCCTTTTGTGCTGGTCCACCACACTGATGGTCTCTCTTTTTATGTTCCTTTTCATTTATTCAACACAGGTTGACAGATAAGCTTTCTACAAAATGCATTGCTACCATTTAAATGCAATTGCCAATCATTATTTATCTGGTTACAAGTCTACTGTTAAAAACAATTTTTTTTGGGGGGGATATAAGATGGCGGCGACCCAGCAAGTCTGAGTCTATAGTGCTCCTCCCAAGACTTTGGCAAAGTGGGCCACCCACCCCCACCACACTCACCAAATCATTTAAAATAGCTGTTTAATTTAATTAGTTGCTTAGTATTAAATTTAAACAATCTAATCTTTAGTAAAAATGACTAAAGGGAAGGGAGCCCGCAGCTCTCAGCAAGCAGGAACCCTCCCCCACCCTCTCCAGCTGCAGCAGAGGCATCCACAGCCACCTCAGGGGACTTACCTACAGTGTCAAGCCTTGTGGAAATCATCTCCAAACTGGATGCGAAGATTGATGCTTTCACTGAAGAATCCCGAAGTCGATGGGACTCACTCTCGGCCGCGCTGCAAAAGCACGACTGAGACATTAAAGAAATCGAGCGCCAAGTCGGAGGGGCGGAGCTAAAGGCCGCGACCTCCGAAACCACAGCGCAATCGGCCGTGGATCAGGTCCGGACTCTCGAACAGCGAGTCCGGACCTTAGAGAATCATATTGATGACCTCGATAATCGAGGTCGCCGAAAAAATATTCGTTTGCTGGGCCTTCCCGAACGGGAAGAGGAAGGCCAACTTACAGTGTTCCTCGAGCAGTGGCTGCCACAGCTGTTAAACCTGGAGGCTGGATCAGGCCAGGTAAGGGTAGAATGGGCCTACCAGGTTGCAATACGCGGGCCCGGCTCAAACCAGCACCCCCGCCCGGTCCTGTTCTGGCTGCAGAGCTACAAGGAGAGGCAGATACTCCTAGAAGCCTCTAGAAATCTTGGAAAAGATTCCCAAGCCATGATCTATAAAGGATCCAAGATCATGTTATTCCAGGACTTTTCCCCAGCTCTGGTCCGAAAGAGGAAGGCATTCGATGAGGCGAAGAAGTGTTTAAGGGACTTAAATATTCAGTACTCCTTACGCTACCCAGCGACGCTACGCTTTAACCATGAAGGATCCATGTATAACTTTGGATCGCC
>NC_057721.1:30656431-30661467 GCF_004010195.1 Chiloscyllium plagiosum
GACCTTGGAGAGCAGGTTCATAGCTCCTTGAAAGTGGAGTCGCAGGTAGATAGGATAGTGAAGAAGGCGTTTGGTATGCTTTCCTTTATTGGTCAGAGGGATTGAATTCAAGAGTCGTTAAGTGATGTTGCAGCTGTACAGGACCTTGGTAAGGCTACATTTGGAGTACTGTGTGCTGTTCTGGTCGCCTCACTTTAGGAAAGATGTGGGAGCTTTGGAGAGGGTGCAGAGAAGATTTACCAGGATGTTGCCTGGAATGGAGAATAGGTCGTACAATGATAGGTTGAGAGTGCTAGGCCTTTTCTCGTTGGAACAGCGAAGGATGAGGGGTGACTTGATAGAGGTTTATAAGATGATCAGAGGAATAGATAGAGTAGACAGTCAGAAACTTTTTTCCCTGGGTACAACAGAGTGTTACAAGGGGACATAAATTTAAGGTGAAGGGTGGAAGGTATAGGGGAGATGTCAGGGAGATCCGTAGATACTGGACTAAAGTAGCAAGTTCTTTACCCAGAGAGTGGTGGGGGCATGGAATGCGCTGCCTGTGGGAGTCGTAGAGTCAGAATCTTTGGTGACCTTTAAGCTGCAATTGGATAGGTACATGGATGGGTGCTTAAGCTAGGACAAATGTTCGGCACAACATCGTGGGCCGAAGGGCCTGTTCTGTGCTGTATTGTTCTATGTTCTATGTTCTATGATGTCTTTTGAATAGCTGCGTCAGAAATTCAGATTACCTAATGGAGACCTCTATCGATACTTCCAAATTCGAGACTATATACAGAAGAAGACTATGTTATTAGATAGTCTTTATAAATCAGATAGCGAATGTAGAGTACTACGACCAATGGGGGTATCCTCCATCAATACTATTTATCATTTACTACATGATAAAGTATTGGGAGATATGGACAATCTGCTTAAAACATGGGATCAGGAATTGGGACTAGAAATCTCTATAGAAACGTGGAATGACATTTGGGAAAACGCCAGAAGAATTACCACCTGTAACAGAACTCAGGCAATCCAGCTGAAGATACTTCATAGGGCCCATATAGCACCGGATCGATTGGCAAAATTTATGGCAGGGGCATCCCCAATGTGTCCCAAATGTAAAATAGAGGTGGGCTCTCTTGTACATTGTCTATGGACCTGTCATAAGATCCGTAGATACTGGACTAAAGTAGCAAGTGCCCTGACAGAAATTTTAGGAACGGAAATTAAAGTGGACCCCGTATCTCCGCATTTGGGCTTTTCGAACTTTCTTTACCTGGACATGTACGGGAAGAGACTATTTTCTATTCTCTCTTTCTGTGCAAGGAAAAATATTTTGGTAAACTGGGTGGCTGAGGGCTCCCCTGGATTTTCAAATTGGCACAGATTAATTATGGAATGTATTCCCCTTGACTTCCTTACAAATATGGTGCACCGAAAGACCAAATTATTTTATAAAATATGGCAGCCCTTCTTGAATTATATGAATACAGATATTTCGGCTATCCTAACAAGGGCTTTTATTTAATTGATATTACGAACCTGGCTGGTCCGGGGCCCCTTGGGAGAGGAATCCCGCACGAATACGGGTTTTGTTACATTTGATGTTAACATATTCCGAGCATGTATCTCACTACCCAATTTCTATGTTATCCGCTTTTTTCTTTCTCTTTCTCTTATTTGAATAATGTAAGAGACTTAAATATACACTCTGGTTAGTTGTAGGTTAGATTAGTAGTTAGTTGAGTTTTGTTTTTTTTTCTCAGTATTTTTCTTTTGTTAAATTTTGATTATATATTGAAGATTTAATTGTATATCAATGTTTGTACTTGAGAGTTTTGTTAATTTTTGTAAACTTGTAAAAATGTTAAATTTCTAATAAAAATATCAATAAAAATTGATTTTTTAAGGAGTACACATAAAAATGTTGATGTTGCAAGTATTTGTCATGCAGTTTGTATTCTCTAATACCATTAATACCATTCACATTTGCTTTATAATCGTTGTTTTGACTGTACATTTTCTGTACTGGTGACTTGGAGAAAACTCAAAAAATCTTCAAACTGAATAATTTTATGCAATCAATAAATTTGATAAATTTCAAACACAATGATTTGTGGGATATTTGGGCCTTTATAGTCTGGTTTCTCATTTTGTTTTTAATAATGGGTCAAAGATCTCTTTGATTCTGCTGATTGTGAAGACCCTAGCTAAAATTATATCTATGTACTATGGTACTATACAATTGCACCAGACATGTCAACAAAGTGATCCCTGAGCTGCAAATTTACATATCGTTTTCGTTTTTTAAGTGTTCCAATTTAAAGTAGCAGAAGTTTTAACGTTAAACATGGTCAAAGGTTAGTTTATTGCACAACTTATTGCTTCCCTTCCAGGGATAGTTTATTTAAAATGTTACCTTTCTGTATAACTCAAGGTTTTGATGGTGGCTTAGCTTTAAATTTGATTTGATTTATTGTAGGCACGTGTATCTAAATACAGTGAAACACTTTGTTTTGTGAGCAGCACAGACAGATCATAGCAAACAAGGACCATACAGATTGTAGGGTGCTTTCATAGAACAAGACATACAAGTTTACAGCTGTACAGGCCATGTGCAAAGCAAGATCAACATTAGCAAGGTCAACAATATTTGAAATTAGACAGGTCCATTCAGCAGTCTACTAACAGCAGGGAAGAAGCTGTTCTTGAATCTGTTGGTGTGTGTGTTCAAGCTTATGTATCTTCTGCCTGATGGAAGAGGTTGTCAGAGGGCATCACCAGTGTGGGAGGGGTCTTTGATGATGTTGAGAGCCTTTTTGAGGCAATGAGAAGTGTAAATGGAGTCCATGGTTGGGAGGTTAGCTTCCATAATGGTCTGAGCTATGCACACAACTTTCTGTAGTTTCTTACGATCTTGGGCAGAACAGTTGCCGTACCAGGCCATTATGAACCCAGATAGAATGTTTTCTCTGCTTCGTCTGTAAAAGTTAGTGAGAATCTTATGAACATGCCAAATTTCCTCAGCCACCTGAGGAAGAAGAGGCATTGCTTTGCCTTCTTGACTGTCGCATCTATATGAGAAGCACAAGACAGATTATCGGTCATCGTCACTCCTAGGAACTTGACGCTCTCGATCCTCTCCACCTCAGCTCCATAGATGTAGATAGGGGCATGTCCTCCTCTTTTCTTTCTGAAGTCAATGATCAGTTCTTTTGTTTTTCAGACATTGAGAAAAGAAGTTGTCATTATTACACCATAACACCAAGCACTCTATTTCCTTTAGCAAAGTGCTACAAAGCAAAGTTAATTGTGCTGAAATTTATACTAACCAACACGTTAAAAGCAGAGATTGGCATTCCCTGCCTTGAGTCTGTTTTACCACTGAATAAGTTCATAGCTGATCAGATTACTGCACAGTTCCTTCTCAGCTCCAATAACACTTTATCACCTTGTTTATCAAGAATTAGTCTCCCTTTGCATTAAACATATCCAATGATAAGGCTTCCACAGTCTTTTTAGAAAGTGTCCCAAAACCTTAAATTGGTGACACCTTTATTTTCAACATTGACACTAAGTTCTTGATTCTCTTGCAGCTGGAAACATCGTTTCCATTTACATCCTGTCAAGATTCCTCAGGATCTTAAAACTTTTAATCCAGTGCCTCATACTCTTCAAAACTCTAGTAGAGTAAATCCCTGTGGAGTCCTTCCATTTTGCCATCTTTCTTAAAATTTGAATCCTCACACCTTTGGAAGGATCTATTGTGTTGTCCAAGTTAAACAAATCTAAACTTCTCATTTTATGGTGATGTTGAGGTAGCCTATTTGCCTTTCTAGATTAAATGGATCAACAATGGATAACCATGTAACTACAGGAACCATATTTTTAGGTTGATTATATTCATTTAAAAGAGATTAGATTTTTTTGCAAGATATAATGTGTTATAATTGCACCATCATGACAAGTACTAAATAGATAGTATCACTCACAAAATATACAGTTTTGGCATAACATATTAATATGATGCAATGTGAAAAGGAGTTATCTTACATAGCAAAACAAAAAAATGCTTTTCTATACTCCAATCAATAATTTTCCTTCAAGAAATATCACTGTTAATTAAACAGATGACCTCGCATTGTTGTTTTCTTAACTTGGTTTTCACATTTGACCACATTACAATAATGACAGCAGATCTTGAGGTTCAGCGACTGTAGGACAGCTTAAAGTACTGAAAGATACCACATAACTGCAAGTATTTCTCTGTACATGGACATAACAATGCTTGTTATTTTCAGTGTACAAATGAGAGTAAAATTCAAAACTTTTATAAAATTACGAACTCTGAAACAGGCGGACAAGAAAAGATTAGTTATCACATCAGACCCGAGCCATTATGCCAGTTACAAGTAATGTACAAGTTAATTGTTCGAAATGAGTTACTGTTCACAATACATTCAGCTCCACCAATTTTTGATTTCACATACAGTCTGTGGACAGAGGTGCAATGTTCCACATTTACCTTCAGAAAGAGCAAGTGTATGCTGTAAGCTCCCCATGAGTCCTAATTCTTGTGCCTGACTGTAGAAATGTAGTTGTACTTCTTGGTACCATGAAAAAAAAAATCTTGATTGCTAAGAATAAAACCACTTCTGTAAAGATGCTATGATGGTGTATTCTTATCACTGATCAATGGACAGGTCCTGGACAAAGTGCAGACAAAAGAATGCTGAGAGCAGCTAAATACCTCAAAAAGGTCTTACATTGATCAACATACTGACAGAGGCAGCAGATGTCATAAGGTGGTAGTAGTGGTAATTGCTGTGAAAATAACACAGTGTGGAAATGTGTTGCTGGAAAAGCGCAGCAGGTCAGGCAGCATCCAAGGAGCAGGAGAATCAACGTTTTGGGCATGAGCACTTCTTCAGGAATGAGGAAAGTGTGCCCAGCAGGCTAAGATAAAAGGTAGGGAGGAGGGACTTGGGGGAGGGGCATTGGAAATGCGATAGGTGGAAGGAGGTTAAGGTGAGGGTGATAGGCCT
>NC_057721.1:30661872-30662952 GCF_004010195.1 Chiloscyllium plagiosum
CTCGGATTAACGAGTTCAACACGCGGCGAGACATCGAACAATTCTTCCGCCGCCTTCGCTTCCGCGCCTACTTCTTCAACCAGGATCTCGCCCACCCTCTGACAACCCCTTCTCCCGCCTCCAACACACCCCATCCACCTGGACACCCTGTACTGGCCTCTGACCTGCCCTCGATCTCTTCATAGCCAACTGCCTCTGCGACATTAACTGCCTCAACCTCTCCACCCCTCTCACCCACTCCAACCTCTCACCCTCAGAACGTGCAACCCTCCACTCCCTCCGTTCCAACCCCAACCTCACTATCAAACCGGCAGACAAGGGAGGCGTGGTAGTAGTTTGGCGCACTGACCTTTACACCGCTGAGGCTAAACGCCAGCTCGCGGACACCTCCTCCTACTGCCCCCTAGACCATGACCCCATCTCCCACCACCAAACCATCATCTCCCAGACCATCCGTAACCTCATCACCTCGGGGGATCTCCCATCCACCACCTCCAACCTCATAGTCACACAACCCCGCACCGCGCGTTTCTACCTCCTGGCCAAAATCCACAAACCTGACTGCCCCGGCCGACCCATTGTCTCAGCCTGCTCCTGCCCCTGCCCCACCGAACTCATCTCTGCATACCTCGAGACGGTCCTGTCCCCCTTAGTCCAAGAACTCCCCACCTACGTTCGGGACACCACCCACGCCCTCCACCTCCTCCATGATTTTCACTTCCCCGGTCCCCAACGCCTTATCTTCACCATGGACATCCAGTCCCTGTACACCACCATCCCCCATCACGAAGGACTCAGAGCACTTCGCTTCTTCCTTTCCCGCCGTACCAACCAGTACCCTTCCACTGACACCCTCCTTCGACTGACTGAACTGGTCCTCACCCGGAACAACTTCTCTTTCCAATCCTCCCACTTCCTCCAAAGCAAAGGAGTAGCCATGGGCACCCGCATGGGCCCCAGCTATGCCTGCCTCTTCATAGGGTATGTGAAACAGTCCATCTTCTGCAGCTACACTGGCACCACCCCCCACCTTTTCCTCCGCAACATCGATGACTGTATCGGCGCTGCCTCGTGCTCCCA
>NC_057721.1:30663538-30675688 GCF_004010195.1 Chiloscyllium plagiosum
CCCCATCCCCACTCTGGCCTATCACCCTCACCTTAACCTCCTTCCACCTATCGCATTTCCAACGCACCTCCCCCAAGTCCCTCCGCCATATCTTTTATCTTAGCCTGCTGGGCACACTTTCCTCATTCCTGAAGAAGGGCTCATGCCCGAAACGTCGATTCTCCTGCTCCTTGGATGCTGCCTGACCTACTGCGCTTTTCCAGCAACACATTTTCGCTCTGATCTCCAGCATCTGCAGTCCTCACTTTCTCCTCGAAAATAACACAGTGTGTATCCTGACATCTCAGTGCTTTCTACTATCAACTATCATGTAATCTCCTGGGAGATGTAATCTAAGACAACTTAAGGAAAAAGAAATCCTCGGAAAGAATTCTTCAAACCAAGCCTCATCCACCCCAAAGTAATCAAAACATGTTCTAGGCAAACAGTGACCATGAAGTATATCATTAAACATAGTCGATAAAGTGTGGCACAGGAAAAAACATAGTAGGTCAGACTGCACCTGAGGATCAAGAGAGTCGACAATTCAGTCATAACCCTTCTACATGAGTCCTGCGAAGAGTATGCTCAGAATGTCAACACTCTTGCTCCTCAGATACTGCCTGACCTGCTGTGCTTTTTCCAGCACCACATTTGATTGATTCTGACTTGTCCAGCAACTGCAGTCTTCTCTATCTCCTATGTCATTAAACATACCATCCACCTTTTATAAGTAGTAATTTTGATCTTCTCCAGGAACCTGTCCAGCTCCTTTCCAAATGCTTGTAATGAATTCATGCTCATTGTTTAAGCTGACAACTCTGAAAAAAGTAAAATCTTCTGACATCTAACCTAGTTCTATATAAAGGGAATCTAATGATTCTTCTTGACCTATCTAATTCAAGCAAGACTCTCACATGGGTATAGTCTTGTCCCTTCTTTAGAAAGTAAGGGTTATTATCTTTCGAGACCTATTTAGCTTTAGAATGGATTAAGGCATAAAACTGTGCATCAATGCTTTTTTGTTATACCAAAGTAGGTCAGATAATTAACCATCCACTTCAACGAGGTTTTAATAATGTTTGATGACAGGGTAATTTACTATTAACACTTGATTTGCTCTTGTTCCTGTCATATATATTCAACTATGAATTAGACTGATAATATCACCACAGAATGTAATTCCAATGGGATATATGGTCAATGATGTTACTACATAAAGATTTTATTCCACTAGAATTAGAATACCTCTGACATTAAGTCTTAGGATCAACCTCCAAAGCCAACCATTTTTTTTGGAAATGTTTCCTTCTGTCTCTGTACTACTGTGAAAAGCTAAAATTCTTATGAAAAGGATATGAGCAATGACATCAAGATCTAAATAACAAATAATTGAAATTCAAGTATGCATTTTTAAGTAATCCAAATTATTTTACTTGCATTAACTGCAGCTTCAATAGAGTTGTGAAAGAGGAGGCGGCAAGAGGATAGATTGAGACCTAAGTTCAAGAGAGCAGTGGCTGGATAGTAAACATAATTTAACAGCTGCAGCTTTAGGGACTGTTGAAAAAAAATCCGACAGTGACATCATGGGGATAAAGTGGGTTGATTGGTTCATGATCAACATTTGTATTTTTTTAAAAAAGGGCATTAACTGAGAAATAACATGAATAAGTGAAATAAACACAGAAAATTCTGGAGAAACTCAGCAGGTCTGGCAGCATCTGCAGAGAGAGAAGCAAGATTAATGTTTTCTATCTGGTATGACTCTTCTTTATTGCTCCAGCACTGGCAGCCAACATAAAGTGATATCCTAAAGTCTTTGATCACCATATAAATAGTAAAAGAGTAGTAAAATAAAGTAGGGTCAATGGATATTTTTCAGGCTGGAGGAAGATTTGTAATGCTGTTCCCCAGGTGTCAGTATTGGGATTTCTCTTTTCCTGATTTATAATTTTCTGCTTCCTGATGTGAAGGGGGAAAATTCAAAGTTTGCAGATGACACAAAACTTGGAAGAACTTTAAACTATGAGGCGGGTAGTGTAGAACTCCAGAAGGCCAAAGACAAGTTGATGGAGTATGCTGATAAGTGGCAAATGAGTTTCCATGCAGAGAAGTATGAGGTCATGTATTTTATTAGGAGTGATATTGAAAGACCAGACAAAATAGAGGGTACAATTCTAAGGGTGTGCAGAAGCTGAGGGACTGTACTATAGCCAAATTTGTGGATAGGATAGGTATGAATGACAATGCATTAGCATGCACTTAGAGCAAGCAATGAGAAAGACAAATGGAATGTTGGTGTTTGTTGCAATGGATTGCAAGGTAAACATAGGGGAAACTAGCTACAAAAACTATGTGATTGGCTCCCAAATAGCTGAAGAGCTTGAGAGTATGAATGTTCAGACCAGAAACCATTAGACTACAGGAAAAAAAGTTGTTTCTGCTCTGCAGTGAAAGCCATCTCATGCATCAAATTAGCCAGTTAATTTCCCCTCGTCAGTTGCTGTAAACGGTAACTTTTAATAAGTCGAAAACCTTTATAAATGTAAATCAATCACTCTACCTGGAGAAGAAAGATCAAGGAGCAATGTTTTGTGGACAGAGACAGAGAACAGCCTTATCAGTGTATCCTTTTGCACATAACACCAGTTTTTTTTTGTCTGTATGTGCTGATCAGCATTTGTGTGTAGATAGGAAGTTTTATAGGATACTTAGAGTTTTCCCTGAAAGAGTCACATGTCAATGGCTCGCAATTGTTTATTTGTGTTTCGAATTTATTTATTTGTAAGAGATGGCAATTCCTGTTGAGTACAGAAACCTGGTCTGTGCTTTCTATCAATGTTGGACAAAAATACAATTAAATTTGGGAGTTCTCTGCAACTGTTGAAATCTTTGACTTTTGTGACAACTGAATAGCTGAATTTGATTTCCAGAACTCGATCCAAAAGAGGTGTAACATGGGGTGAAGTAGGAAAGAGATATTATAGGCACAATTATTTTTGCCATAATCAGACTGAATGGTGCCACATACTCAGTGTGCCAAATAACTTAATCCTAGGGCTATTTATTAAATCTCATGAAATCAAATTAGCTGATAATGTTTGTATTAGGAGCAGTTGTTCATGTTTGTTGTTATAACAGAAATCCTTTTTGGCTTCATTGAGTAAGATAATTCATCCAATTCTTGCATAAAGTGGTGGTTTAAGAGGTAATAGACTTAAGACTTACAAGAATATTTAAAAACTCATTTGTGTAATCATTGCCTAGCAGCACTTTTTCTCTTGAAAGTTCTTTGGTTCAGCATATCAAATTAAAGTCAAGTATCTTCTGAAAGAATTTGGCTAAAACCAGTCTCTTTTTATTTCAAATTATGTGAGGAATTTTTAAATACTTCAATGATCTTTGAAAGTTGAGTGCAATGTTCTTTGTTATCTTTTATGTTTGAACTCACTGTGATAGACATTTATTCTTTCAGTTGATTTGTTAGTAGCCTAATGTGTCTGTTCCCATTTTCATTTCATAGATTGCAACTGTAGACAAGAGAGCAAATATAGCATTTGACTGTACTTTAATTTAGTCAATTGTTGGTATTTGTCACTATCAGAAGTCCTATTTTATCTGTTTCTAATTCATTCATTTATTCGTTTCTGAAGTTTTTTTTTAAAGATGAGACAATTTAACTTTTTTTTGAGCAGCTGCATAAGCTAATTATCTTGCCTTTTCACATTGCTTAACAGCTTCCCATATTGCACAATTAGACACAGGTTAGTTTTAGTATCCCCGAATAATTTCAGCAAATGAAAGTTTGTCCATTGTTGAACCTTTATTGAGTGGATATGGGGTAATTTTAGGGGTTGAAACTATCATTGTGACTGGGACATGATTAGAATTTTGCTGTGGATTCTATATGAATGAATCCATTGTCATTTTACAAATAACATAGATAAAATTAATTGAAGAATATGGATGATAAAAACCAGCATACTCTCCAAAACTAAGAACTTGCAATTCTGCATATTTTTCTATCTAACCATCTGACATTATGCAACATGCCTATCAAACCTGCACCAGCCTCCAAGCTATTCATTAGAATTAGGTTAGTAATATCCAAAATAAGAAGACTTATCCAGTACAGTGTTTGGGATTATGGTAAAATCCATACAAATTATCATTAATATTTTAAACCAATGCAGTGACTTAATTACTAGGCTCATCAAGAATTTACAGATCTTCCAAATAATGGCCATGTTTTTGAGCTGTCATCCTCACAATAAGGATGTTATTGACTGATAGCATTGGGAAATATTCCATTCTTTGTACCACTTTATTATTTACATTATTTCAGTTGTGAATCGATTTTGTTGTATTGAGTTATTCATGCATTATAATTTATGTGTTTTAGTAAAAATTGCAGTTCTGAATATTACACTGGTTAATAAACGTGTTCAAAGTACATTAAATTTTATTCTGTCCCAAACTGAAGATTTTTCTTCTCATAAAAAAGATAGTATCAGGAATTTAAAGACACTGGTTAATGGATTGTACAGTGATACCATTCACTGATACACCATTAATATTTTGATATACTAATTAATAAAGAGGACTGTCCATTAGGTATATGTCAGATGTGCAGTGTAACAAGAGGAAAGAGTTGTAATTCATATCAGCATGTCATATATCCTGGGCAGTAGTACAGAATGCACATTTACCGGTAATATGATACTTGAATACTGGACACAGAGTAAATCAGGCTGCTGAATCATCATCATCCACTTTATTTGCACACCCAAGATGAGTTTGACACCATCGACATTTGCATTAAGCTGTGATGATGCAAAATTGGTGTAAATTTGGGAAAGATGCCATGGGTATCTAATTGTGCAATTATAACTGAAATTGCACTGGACACTGTCTGACATAAAGCAAATGATCTAGTTCAATGATAGTCCAAAGTAAAAGTGTTATACAAAAGCAGCTTAGTAAGGTACAGAAACTGAGCAACCATTACTCTTGGACTTCTATGTGAGTTGCCATCTTTCATTAAATTAAAGTTCAATGCAGGATCAGAAACAAACTAAGGATTGAATTTTTTGTGGTGTTTTTAAAGATTTTCTTTTACTGAGATGAAAATTAAAAGTCTTAATAGCTTCAATAGTAACTACCTTCACATCTCAGCATTAAAAAGAAAAAGAATTTTCACAAGAAAAATGACAAGTTTCTTTTTTAAAAAACTTCAAGACCAATAGAAAATGAAAGCAACCCATGTATCATTAAACAAGAAATATATCCACAGCATGGCAAGACTGGCATGACAATACAATAAGAGTAAATACTGTTGAAACTCAGCAGGTCTGGAAGCATCTGTGGAGAGAGAAAGAAAGGTCATGTTCCATGTCTGATATGACTGTACAGGCTGGAAGCTCTTTTTTTCCCCTATCTGTAAAGAATGATGAATTATGTGTAGCCCTTCCTCCCCATCCTTTCAAAAAAAATTATAAGGAAAAGATTGTTCCACTCCAAGGCATCTGCCACTGCCCAAAATGTTATGGCTGTGGATTGAAGTCCTGAAGTGGGCAATAATTAGCCTCTCAGGAGCTTCATTACACATAAATGTGGGGGCTGTAGTGAACATCTTAAACATCATCTGTATACCATATTTCATCTTTCACATTAGTAATAAAGACTGATTCATCCATAAAGTTGGTTTAAATTGTGCATCATTTCTGGTTTCCTTCGCTTAGTTCAATTACATTTAAATCACTGGAAAATAGCTGAGTAGCCCAACTCAGAGAAATTTTGGATTACTCAATTGGCCCTGCGGCTGTACCAGGTCTTATTTTTGCAGGGGCAAAACACAAGACAGTATTAGTTGTATTGCTCAAAATATTCCAGAATTATACCTTCATGTCTTTCCTTATTGCTGCTCAAGTGCTTCCTTCAATGAGTCTTTTAGATAGTCATTTTATACATGTGTAGCTATAGTATCTGTAACACAGCATTTGATTAATTATATCTTGCATCCTTTAAAATCTAACTCATTGAGTATGCCCTTGTAAGAGAGTTCCATGTCCATTGTCATGTTTTATATCACCTTTATCAGTGCTTTTTAATTGCAAAGGATATTCAACACTTCTGGCTTAGGAATTCACTTAAAAGATGTCTATTCCATGTCTCAAAACCATTTGTGCCCCAAGGTGCAAATTAAAAAAAATAACAAGAATTGAATAGCAGTTAAGAACTTCCTTGTGTATTGTACAAGGGAATTGAGTCGAAGCAGTTCAATGGAAAGACTTGACCTAATGGTCTCCTCCTTCAATCAAACGACATAAACTCAATTCTCTGGTTCAGTTCATGGGGGTATTCTATTTTACTTTAGCATTTGTGATGAACTCAGATGTCAAAGCAGCATATCCAATTTTCGGATTTAAAAGCTGTGTGAAATACACTGTTCATCTACTCAGCAGATATTTCCTTTGCAATCAACTTCCTTCTTTCATAACCTCAGTAGCAAATGCTGTAGGCCTTTGTAGCTCCATGATTAGAGTTTAGATTTGTCAATAGCCTTATTACACATCTTTAATTTACTTTCTAAAATCTGGTCACAAGTTTTCTTTTTCTATTCTTGTTGCCTTCATTGCCATGTGTTACTTTTTATTACTGGGTAAATCATTCGATGTGGTGCCAAGGTAGAGATTTTTTTTCCACTGAGTTTCGATGTCAAAACGGGTCTTAATTCTCGCCAGACACCACAGTTCTGTTCCTCTCAACAATGCATTCTATTTCATCAGGTAAATTGTTAAATTATGCATCAAATCTTCTGAACAATGCAGCAGGAACATAGTAACAGGAATAAGCAATTCAGTCCCTTGACATTTGACTGTGAGGTTGGGTATGATTACACTGTGCCTCATCTAATTTTACAAACCTTCATTGCATATCCCTCGAAACACTTATCCAATAAAAAGCTATCAATCTCAGTTTCAAAATTTACAACTGACTCAACATTGACAGACTTTTAGATAAAGAGTTCCAGATTCCAAACATCCATTGTGTGTGAAATTGCTTCTTAAAGCCTCTGAAAACCTGAAATATCAACATTGTGGGATAATTAGCTTACACCCAAAATGTAAAAGAAGCATCCATAATGCAGCCAAATATTTTGGTTATCTCTCATAAGCCCA
Organism: Chiloscyllium plagiosum; assembly: GCF_004010195.1. Taxonomy (NCBI): domain Eukaryota; kingdom Metazoa; phylum Chordata; class Chondrichthyes; order Orectolobiformes; family Hemiscylliidae; genus Chiloscyllium; species Chiloscyllium plagiosum. Next base: position 30,670,702 of record NC_057721.1, read on the forward strand.
GATGGAGGCCCAAGTGCAAACAGCAGGAGAAGTATGCAAAAACCCAAGCTTCCCAATTTATCAGGTTCAGCAAAATGCAACAGCATCTGAGTACCTGTGTTAAGATTTGTATATCTACAATTGTACTATTTAGTCACCTTGGCATTCACAAATCCTCAATCCTGAGGAACTAACTAATAAGAAGATAGGAATGAATACCGCACTATCCTTGTTGAGACTATATGCCATCTCCATGATGAGAATACCTTCTATAGTGTGCATGACCACTCTGTTAAATAAGATAGATTGCAAACAGATTTCAACATCCACAAACATTTAGTCACTACAACTCTGATGCTCAATAGCAATAGTATGTGCTACCTATCAAATGCATTGCAGAAGTTTTCCAAAGATCCTGAGGTAGCATCGTTCAAATCTATGAACACTTCCATCTAGAAGGTAAAAGGCAATATATACATGGGAACATTACCACCTGCAAATTCTCTAAGCCACTCATCATCCTGACTTGGAAATACAATGCTATTCCTTCACTGTTGTTGTGTCAAAATTTTAATGACATTGTGGGTCTACATCTAGCACATTGCAGCGGTTCAAGAAGGCAGCTCAGCATCACCTTCTCACGAGCAACGAGGGATGGGCAATAATTGCGGGCCCAATCAAAGACACCTGCATCCCAAAGATTCAGAAACTAAAACTGGGCATCCATGATCCATCAATAGCAAAAGACTTGCATTTAATCAGCATACCCCCACGTTTACCATCAAGCCGATGTACCAATCCCAGTTCATTGAAGAGCGAGGGAGAACATAGCAGGAACAGAACCAGGCATAGGTTTAAAAAAAGGTAACAATCTGGTGAGGCTGGAACAAATGACGACTTATGTACCAAACAGCACCCATTATGTGGAGGTGCTGGTATTGGACTGGGGTGGACAAAGTTAAAAATCACACAATACCAAGTTTTGGTCCAACAGGCTTATTTGGAAGTACAAGCTTTTGGAGTGCTGCTCCTTTATCCTATTCCCATTAATCAGCAAAGTGATGAAAAAGGTCAGCAAACATGATATCAAGTAGCTTCCTGACACTCAATTTCAGTTTTGCAAAGCTGTTTCGTTCCTAACCTCATCTTCAATTCAAACATAGAAGAACAGGACCTCAGGGGTTGTGGCAGTAGACAACCAGGTTTGTCTGCTGAGTAAAACTAGAATTTATGGGTATCAGGAAGATAAAGTCTCCCCTGATTAGAAACATAACTGAACACAAAGAAAGATTATTGTGAATGTTGAAAAACATCTCAGCTCCAGGACATCAATGCAGGATTTCTTCATGGTAATGTCACAGTGCCAAACACCTTCATTGGTTTTATCAATTACCTTGTTTCCATTATAATGACAAAAGTGGTGACGTTCACTAATGACTGCACCGTTTTTAGATTACTTACAGTGTGGAAACAGGCCTTTCGGCCCAACAAGTCCACACCGACCCTCTGAAGAGCAATCCACCCAGACCCATTCCCTTACACCTGACACTATGGGCAATTTTAGCAAGGCCAATTCACCTAACCTGCACATCTTTGTGACTGTGGGAGGAAACCGGAGCACCCAGAGAAAACCCACGCAGACATGGGGAGAATGTGCAAACTCCACACAGACAGTTGCCCGAGGTGGTAATTGAACCCTGGTCTCTGGTGCTATGAGGCAGCAGTGCTAACCACTGTGCCACTGTGTTCAGAACCATTCCTTCAGATGTAGAAGTTGTAAGTGCCCATCAGAGTTTGTACTGGATAACATTCAGGCTTGTGCTGAGAAATGGCAAGTTACATTCATACCACACAGGATCCAACAAATGACCATTTCCAATAAGACATCATTTAACTATCTCCCTTGACATTTAATGTCATTAACATCAATAAATCTTCCACTGTCAACCACCTGGGGATTACTGAACAACTGAACTGAACTAACCATATAAACACCAAGGGTAGAAAAGTAGAACAGAGGTTGGTAATTCTGTGGTAATTCTGTGGCAAATAATTTATGCCCCAGCTTCTCAAAACCAGCCCCCCACCAACATGGCACAAGTCATGTGTGCATTCGAATACCTTGCAATTATCTCGGTGAATCCAACTCCGAGAATATTCAAGAAGTTTGACACCATTCTGGACAAAGTAGCCCATTGTTTGGTGCTCATTCAACACCCTCAACATGAACTACTTTCACCACTGATACACAGTGACAGTTATCGATATTATTAAAAACATGCACTGTAGGGATGCATCAAGGTTCACCTTCCAAAACTATAACCTCCTTTACCTCCAAGGACAAGAGCAGCAGAGACATGGGAGCATCACACATGCAATATCACATACAAGCCACACAACATCCTGCCTTCGAACTACATCACCATTCAACCATTGCTGCTGGGTCAAAAAACCAGCAACTCCCTTTGTAATAACACTGTAGCAAAAACTACACACCATGGACTGCCGCAGATTATAATGGCACATCAGCAGCAATTTCCCAAGGGCAATTAAGTATGGACATTAAAGTGGTGGCCCAACTCACAGTATTCAAACACAAGGAATGAATACATATTTAAGAAGCTTAAATCTTTTTCACATTAGATTTTTATCAACCACAGCACTCTGTATCTTTTCTAGCTAATGTACGACATCTCTTCTCCTTCAAGAACATCTGGCTTGCTTCAAGTGGTGATAGCAATTCACAATTTTGGACACCTGCTGATACATACATAACTGTGCGCTTGTAAGATACATGCATTGAAATAATACAATTATCCATAATATGACAGCATAAAATTTGAAGTTACAAAATATATTGAGTATTACCCAGCCATTTGATAAAAAAATGGCGTGAACCTAAGTGCTATCAAAATCTTTGGGTACAAAGAAACAATAATGTTACATTAAAATATTGTCTCTTCTTTTTCCTTATGCCGATCTGGAATTATTTATTATTTCATTATCTACAGTCATTAATCAGTTAACTGACAAACCAAACAAATAAATGTCAACTACAAATTAAAACAGTAATGTATTAGGCTCCATTTATAATGTGGCTTGTGTTCAACATTGCTATTGAGTCAATGAGAGTTTTTGAAAGTGTTAAAATGAAAGTGATCTTCATTTTTTCATCCAGCACTTTTATGAAGAAGAGCCTGACAGGGATAAGAAAGATAAGTGAATGTTGGTTAAATGGTTGAAAGAAAATATAAAACCTGAAATGATGAGGAAGCTGCAAAGCAATTAGATTGCATTCATCATCACATACATTAGTGATAGAGACTAACTTAAAAGTCATAGAGATGTACAGCACAGAAACAGACCATTTGGTCCAACCCGCCCATGCCGACCAGATATCCCAATGGCCCAATCAAAGACACCTGCATCCCAAAGATTCAGAAACTCAAATTGGGCATCCATGAACCATCAATAGCAAAAGACTAGCATTTAATCAGCATACCCCGACATTTACCATCAAGCTGATGTACCAATCCCAGTTCATTGAAGAGCGAGGGAGAACATAGCAGGAACAGAACCCAATCGAGTCCCACCTACCAGCAGCTGGCACAAATCCCTCTGAACCCTTCCTATTCATTTACCCATCCAAATGCCTCTTAAATGTTGTAATTATACTAGCCTCCACCACATCCTCTAGCAGCTCATTCCATACACGTACCACCCTCTGCGTGAAAAAGTTGCCCCTTAGGTCTCTCTTATATCTTTCCCCTCTCACCCTAAACCTACGCCCTCTAGTTCTGGACTCCTCGACCCCAGGGAAAAGACTTTGTCTATTTATCCTATCCATGACCCCCATAATTTTGTAAACCACTATAAGGTCACCCCTCAGCCTCCGACGCTCCAGGGAAAACAGCCCCAGTCTGTTAAGCATCTCCCTGGAGCTTAGATCCTCCAACCCTGGCAACATCCTTGTAAATCTTTTCTGAACCCTTTCATGTTTCACAACATCTTTGCTATAGGAAGGAGACTAGAATTGCACGCAATATTCCAACAGTGGCCTAACCAATGTCCTGTACAGCCGCAACATGACCTCCCAACTCCTGTACTCAATACTCTGACCAATAAAGGAAAGCATACCAAATGCCTTGTTCACTATCCTATCTACTTGCAACTCCACTTTCAAGGAACTATGAACCCACACTCCAAGGTACCTTTGTTCAGCAACACTCCCTCGGATCTTACCATTAAGTGTATAAGTCCTGCTAAGATTTGCTTTCCCAAAATGCAGCACCTCGCATTTATCTGAATTAAACTCCATCTGCCACTTCTCAGCCCATTGGCCCATATGGTCCAGATCCCGTTGTAATCTGAGGTGACTCTCTTCGCTGTCTAACACACCTCCAATTTTGGTATCATCTGCAAACTTACTAACTGTACCTCTTATGCTTGCATCCAAATCATTTATGCAAATGACAAAAAGTCGAGGGCCCAGCACCGATCCTTGTGGAACTCCACTGGTCACAGGCCTCCAGTCTGAAAAACAACCTCTACCACCACCCTCTGTCTTCTATCTTTGAGCCAGTTCTGTATCCAAATGGCTCGTTCTCCCTGTATTCCATGACCTCCCTGTATCACCCTGTATTCACCTTGTTAATCAGTCTCCCATGGGGAACCTTGTCGAACGCCTTACTGAAGTCCGTATAGATCACATCTACTGCTTTGCCCTCATCAATCTTCTTTGTTACTTCTTCAAAAAACTCAATCAAGTTTGTGAGACATGATTTCCCACACACAAAGCCATGTTGACTATCCCGAATCAGTCCTTGCCTTTCCAAATACATGTACATCCTGTCCCTCAGGATTCCCTCCAACAACTTGCCCACCACTAACGTCAGACTCACTGGTCTATAGTTCCCTAGCTTGTCTTTACCGCCCTTCTTAAACAGTGACACCGCGTTAGCCAACCTCCAGTCTTCTGGCACCTCACCTGTGACTATCGATGATACAA